>NC_092504.1:89965434-90268464 GCF_047511675.1 Marmota flaviventris
AAAGGAGTCTTATTAAGGAAGTTGGGGCCTAATTCCACATTATGGAGATTAGGGCCTGCTTTTTCTTCTATTAGATGCAGGGTCTCTGGTTTTATTCCTAAGTCTTTGATCCATTTTGAGTTGAGTTTTGTGCATGGTGAGAGAGGGGTTTAATTTCATTTTGTTGCATATGGATTTTCAGTTTTCCCAGCACCATTTGTTGAAAATGCTATCTTTTCTCCACTGCATATTTTTGGCATCTTTGTCTAATATAAGATAATTATAATTTTGGGAGTTAGTCTCTATGTCCTCTATTCTGTACCATTGGTCTACCAGTGTGTTTTGGTGCCAATACCATGTTGTTTTTGTTACTATTGCTCTGTAGTATAGTTTGGGAATCAACTTAGCGAAAGAGGTGAAAGATCTATATAATGAACATTACAGAACCCTAAAGAAAGAAGTGAAAGAAGACCTTAGAAGATGGAAAAATCTACCTTGCTCTTGAATAGGCAGAATTAATATTATCAAAATGACCATATTTCCAAAAGCTCTATACAGATTTAATACAATTCCCATCAAAATCCTATTGACATTCCTCACAGGGATAGAAAAAGCAATCATGAAATTCAATCTGGAAAAATAAGAGACCCAGAATAGCTATACAGGTATTTCTTATGGTAATGGATGCTGACTGACATCCCCTTACCACTAGGAGCAGCTCACTTCCTCTTTGGTTGCCAGGAGTCACTGGTAGAAGATTCCTACCCTCCAGTCTGGAGTGAGCCACAGAATGTGACCATGGGACATTAGAAGTAAGGATCTTGACTCTATCCAAGCAAGTAAGTGACTCTTTAGGAGAACCTGAGCTCCCAGTTCTGAGAACCTAATTTAAAATGAATAGATTTTTAAAATGTTAGGGAAAATCGTGACATAAGAAATAAAAATGAAAAAATACCAAGTGAAAAAAATAATGGAAAAATGTTCAGCTGCAGCAGATTTGTTATTAATGCAAATTGGACCAATCTAAAGGCTCCATGCTGGCTAGAAAGCAATAAAATCAGGCATAAGGTATGAGGGTCTGAAGAATTTTGCTGAGTCTAAGCCTTCTGACTTGGGCTCCCTGAATGCTCACAACACCTCAAACAGTTGTGAGATCACTGATGACAGGGGGAGGAATTTCCTGGATATGGAATGGGGTGATGAATGAAGCATTTACATCAGACTCATAGGAGCAGCCTGGTATAGGGCTTACTCACATGTGATGGAGGCAAGTGGTGGTATCAGTACACAATGCTGTGTGCTGAGTGCAGCCAATGAACTGAACAGCAGGATGCTGAGAGACCAGTTAAAAGGCCTGTGTGTTCCAAGGCTGGGGCCTGGGGAGTCTGCTTAGGTGGTGGACCAGGTAATGGAGAAGAGAGGACACCTTTGCTATTATCCTAAATAACAACCTGGGCCTCACAGCTCTGCCTGTTCTTTGGTGGCTACATGGGTTGTGACTTCAGTGGTCACTCACAGGTGAGATTCTGTCAAGGCAAATCCAACAAAACCAAATCCATTCCTTTTGCTGAAGTTCCAAACACCACGTGTGTCTACTTTTAGGGTCTGTGCCTCAAGTGAGTCTCTAGGGGCCCCTCTTTTCCTCCCTTCGAAGGTTCTACTAACAGTGTCACACATGTACTAGCAATATGTGATGAGACCTTGCCATTGAGTTTCTAGGTTGTTTCTGATAAAACTATAGATGCCTTTCATTGATTTGGATTTCAGGACTTAAGAGGAAGAGCCCTGAGGAAATAATGTTCATAGTTACCATGTGCCGCAGGTTGAAGCAGGAAGGGCTTTGATCATATTGACTCTACTAATATTCACAACCTTACGATACAAGCTAATATCTTTTCCAATTTCACAGATGCAAAAACTGGTATTTGGATAAGTGACTTGCTCAAGGTCACACATTAATAATTGGTGGAGTTGGGGACAAGATCAAGGTGTGGCTGATTCCAAAATTTGTATATGAGAAAGATTTCTACTAAGGAATTTGGACATGTCCAGAAATGCAAATTAGCTCTTTGAGAGGAGTAGGTATTTAAAGAAAACAGCATCATATGAAATAAATAATGATTTGTTGGACATCTATTGTATACCAAGTTATGCCTTAACTACTTCATGAAGTTTATCTCATTTCCTCTGGCAACAAATTTATAAGATAGACAAAATTCCTGTTTTATAGATAGGAAAACGGAAGCTCAGGGCTAGGGTTGTAGCTCAGTGGTAGAGTGCTTGCCATGCACATGTGAGGTACTGGGTTTGATCTTCAGGACCACATAAAAACAAAAAAAACAAAGGGTAAATTCTTAAGAACAAACACAACAACAATAAATCCTGAAGCTCAGAGAGGTTAGTGTAATTATTCAAGGTCACAAAGCTAGTAAAAGGCAAAGGGAGGGCTAAAGTCATTCTCAGGATCTTGCAAAGTTTGTACATTTTAAGCTGCTTGGAGAGAACCCTAGTTCCTATGTATTTTCTGGTTCTTTTTATGCTTGGAATTGAGGCCTCTCCACTATCCATACTCACTGTTTTCTGAGGTGTCATCTGAAGACTTCCTGAATCAAAATTGCTGCTGATGCTTGATAGAAGTGTAGATCTTGACCCAGTGATTCCAAATCTATGGAGAGGCCTAGGGATCTGAATTTTTCAGGACCCCCTGCTTGATCAAAAACAAGAGCAGAATCATGCAAAGAATCCAGTGGCCCAGGCTTGTAATGTGCTCTATAGAGACACGGACATACACCATTGGCCAAAACAAGGCACAAGGCCACCAGAGATTCAAGGGGAGGGACAGCAATCTCCATCTTTTGATGGAAGGAACTGTAGTCATGTGAAAGATGCACTGCAAATAGAGAAGGAGGGGAATATTCTGGGGTCATCTTTTTTTTTTTTTTTTTAATTACAAATGGGAACTCCATGAAGCAGTGGCTTAACGGTGACCCCTGTACTCATTCATTTACTGTGATCCTATCTTGATGTGTCATCCTTTCCATGGTGCGGAGTGGACTCAGGCACTTGGCTTCACGGAAGCAACATAGATTTTGCAATAAAATTGGAAGAGACTGTAAATCGTTTTTATTATAAGTTTCACTGCATTTCTCATGGCAAAGTACTAAAGCACTAAAGAATTGTTTAACTTAGAGATGTATTTTGCATTTTTTTTTAACAAAAAGACAAATGCTTCAAATTTGCTGTTCTTTCCTGTGATGACAAGTGGCTGTCAATAGCATGCTACGCACCAGACATTTTTGAACATATAAACACACTTAATCCATCCCCCAAGTATACACAGTGATGTTTTAACAATGAATGAGAAAGTAATTGCTTTTCAAAAGAAACTCCTGCTCTGAACAAAACATTTTGAAATCGGATGTTTGGAAATGTTTCCATTGTTAATGTGATTTTATTTCCAACAATGCAATTGTGTCCCATACAGATTTTCTCATATCTAAACTGTTAAAAAGTTGGAAACTTCAATGTCTTAAAATGTCACTCAAATAAATAGTTTTAGTGGGTTTTAAAACTACTTGAAGCCAGAGTGGTACACTATTTAATCCCAATACTCAGGCGTCTGAGGCAGAAGGATTGCGAGTTTGAGGCCAGCCTGGGCAAATTAGCAAGACCATGTCTCAAAATAAGGACTGGGAGGTGGGAGCATTAGTGACCACCTGTGACTCCAGTGACTCAGGAGGCTGAGACAGGAGGATCATAAGTTTGAGGCCAGCATCAGCAACTTAGCAAGGCCCTAAGCAACTGATCAAGAACCTGTCTCAAAATAAAAAATAAAAAGGGCTGGGGATGTGGTTAAGTGGTAGAACATATCTGGGTTCAATTCTTATTACCAAACAAGCAAAAAACCAACCAAACAAAAAAGACCCCAACTATTTTATTGTAATAAAAACATGATACTTTTTGATTTTTATAAGGAAACAGACTGATATCAGACAAAAATGTTGTCAAAATGTATTTTAACAGAAAAATTTGAAAATTGGTGGCTGAAATTGAAAACTAACCTTCAGGATTTACAATCAATCATATAGTTTTCCTGCATGAAATCTAAATATATGTATAAGAAATATTTTTTTCAGATGATAGTCATTAAAACTCAGTGACATCACAGAGAAGTGAGATAAGATTTAAAATACAACAAAATATGTTTAATCCCTTTGTGCTTACTAAAATGATTAATATAGATATTAAAGTTTTAGTATAAACAGTGTTCTGAGAAATAACAAAATTAGAATTTATTAAAAGTATAGATTATATGATCTTTATCATATCCTTCAAACTTTTTATTTTTAAGTTTCATTAGAACGAAGGACACATGTATAAAAATAAAAATTTCACAGGTTAGAATGGCTCTTATAAAAAAAAAAAAAAAGAAAAGAACCAGTGTTGGTGAAGATGTAGAAAGTGGAACCTTGGTGGGTTGCTAATAGGAATGTAAAATTGATGAGCAGCTATAGAAAAAAGTATGGCATTTCCTCAAAAAGTCAAACATAGAATTACTATAGGCTCCAGCATTCAACTTTTAGGTATATCCTGAAATAATTGAAATTAGGGACCCAGACTGACACTTGTATTTACACTGATGTTCATAACAGCATTATTCCCTATAGGCAAAAACATGGAAATGCCCATCCACAGATGAATGAATAATAAGAGTGTGGTATGCACACACAATGAAATATTATCCAGACTTGGAATGACACATACTACAACAAAGATGAACTTGGAAAACCTTGTGCTAAGTGAAGTAAGTCAGTCACAAAAGGATAAATATTGTATGATTCTGTGTATATGAGGTACCTATAGTGAGCAAAGGCATAGAGGCAGAAAGTAGAATGGTTTCAGGAGCTGAAGGGAGGGGAGAAGGAGGCATTGTTGTGGAATAGTTAGACAGAGTTTGGGGTTGGGGATGTAGCTCAAGGGTAGAGCACAAGGCCCTGGGTTCAACCCAGCAACACACACCTATGCACACATACACATGCACACACACACACACATTTCAGTTTCTGTTTGGGATAATGAAAAAGTTCTGGCAATGGATAGTGATGATGATCATACGACGTTGTGAATGTGCCCAGACACTGTATTGTAATAAAAATAACTTAACAATGGTCAAAATGGTAAATTTTAAGTTACATATGGTTTAACACAATAAAAAGATAGATGCAGACTTACACATGGATGGGGCTGTGTGTTCAAAATATCACTAATACAAGCAAACATATGATCTCAATAGTTGAAGATCACTGAGAGTGGGGCCTTGTTGGGCTCCACCCTCACAAATGGAAATAGAGAAGTTCACAGGCTCTGGGGTGCTCCATCATCAGGGATGTGGAGGGTCCAAAGCTGAATGGGAACAAAGTTTTTAAAGATTTCCTCACAATTTCTCCAAGGTTACTATTTTCGGTCATCCCTGGTTTATTTCCAGTAGTGATTAAGAGTAAAAATTATGGGACAGAAGTGCCATGAGATTGCTCCTTCAAGAAACTGGGGACACTGCACTATGTACTCTTTGGTTAATCTTTATAGAAGATGGACGCTGCATTAGTTTTTTTTTTGGGGGGGGGCTATTGTAACAAATTACCACAAGTTGGTGGCTTTTAAAATTTTTTTAATTTAAAAAAAATTTGTTCTAATTAGTTACTCATGACAGTAGAATGCATTTTGACACATTGTACACAAATGGAGCACAACTTCTCATTCACCAGTGGTGTAATCAAACATGTATATAGGGTAATAATGTCCATCTCAGAAATTTATTCTCTCTCAGCTCTGGAGGCCAGAAGTCAGAAACCAAGGCATTGGCAGAGCTGTACTCCCTTGGAGGGCTCTGGGGGAGTTCCTTCCTTGCCCCCTCAACAGCTGGTGGCTCCAGGTGTTCCCGGGCTCTCACTGCTTAACTCTGACATCTACCTTCTTTGCATGGCCTGCACCATCTTCTTTTCTATTATAAAGATACTTTTCATTGTATTTAAGGGCCCACTTGGGTAATCCAACATGATCTCGTCTCAAGATCTTTAATTACATCTGCAAAACCTTTTTTATAAAAAAGGTCACATTCACAGGTTCTGGGGATTAGGTCATGAAAAAATTATTTTGAGGAGGGGCTCCCATTCAACAAACCCCAACATATTGAAAGGGTGTTGGCATCTTTTCAAAAGAAAAAGCCAAACGTATGGGTCCAGGCATGAGTCATGGAAGGTACTATTGGGAATTCTGCCAAACCTGAAACATGCCCTGAGGTGAAAGAGCCTGTAAGTTTGCATAATTCCTTGCTAGAGTTTGAAAAACAGAAATTTTTTGTTGCCTGTCTCTTGCTTCCCACCCTTCAAAAATAAAACAACATAAACTTTCTTCCTGTATAACCAGGATAAACAGCGCTAACTGTGATTATCTCAAAATCTCAATGGTTTTGTTCCAAACCAGTTTATTCTTTGTACTTATCACAATCTACAGGTAAATGTAGTAACTCCATCTTTGACACTGCTCCTGTTAATACACGGCTCCCTTGATCACTGTGGAAGATAATTGAATGGGGGATGTTCCACGCAGGGGTTTTGGTGGCCAGGCCCGAAAGTGACTGATAGCACTTACCAGCTATATTCCACTGATCAGAGTCAGTCCAATCTAACTTCAAGGAAGGCTTGCAAATGTACTATCTGTAAATTCTCAGGAAGAGTTATAGGGATTAATGAGCCTTTAGTAACCTGTGTCGCAACTTTAAAAAAGTATTCTTGATGCTCTTCAAAAACATTTAAGAAACATTGTGAGAATTCATGAGAAAGGATTAAAATAAGTAAGTATAGAAATGAGGACAATGAGAAAATGAAACTGAAAGATGCCTCTTTTATATTTATTTATTTAGCAGGGCTGGGAATGGAACCCAAAGCCTTGCTCATGCTAGACAAGTGTTCTACCACTGAGCCTCATTACACCCCCATCCATGTGAAAGATACCTTCTACTAGCATTTAGATTTCATGAGCTTGAACTTCTGTTGTTACTTATCAAGCAACCTAGGTCACTGTTCCTTTCCTCACATGCTGTTTCCCTGTGATTGGGTCAAACAAGGCATCAAAATGGAAATCCCATGAAACAACCTTGTCCACATCACTTACTTTGGCCTTGAGATTAACCTAAGTAGTAAGTATGAGTCTGATAGTGACTTTCCCATTTTTTTTTCTAAAATAGAAACACAAAAATCTTAAGTATAACTGTCATGTAAGTAATTGTCACAGTGCTTAGATCCCCAAGACAGATGGAGGATGGGCAGTGCTTAGATCCCCAAGACAGATGGAGGGTGGGGCTAGAGGGGATTCACTGACAAAGTGTGGCTGGGAGATCTTGATTTTAAGCTCATACACTGACAGTGTCCTGGATTATTGTCATGTGGTTGACTATGGTAGAAGCTGACTTCAATATGACTCTAAGCCAAATGCTCTATTTCCCCAACAAGAGTCAAGGCCACATGTGTTCTTGGGGAAGTCACTTCTCTTTTCACCTATAAAATGAGGATATCAGAGGGATTTGGGACTTGGTGAGATAAAATAGTTGAAAGCAGTTAACTCCTAGTTTCTGGCACGTAGGAACGAATTTACAAATATTATTAGAGTTTTATGGGATCTTCTTATATCTCCTAGTCAGAGCCTGTGTCCCCTCTGATGTGGCACCAGGGTGGGTGATAGTGATCTACATCATGGGTTGCAGAGAGACAAACACCAGCAGACTGGTCCTTCAACTCTGCTACAGCACAAGGGAGTCAGCTTGTTCTGTAATATGTGGGATTCCAGATATTTATATGTATAACCTGAAACATCACCAAGTTTAAGCCAACTTTTCAGTCCTGTGAGGGAAGACAGGATGGTGGGTGTGAGCAACATAAATATGTCGATAGCTGTAATCCAATGTTTCTGTTTTGGGATAAGGAGCTGGGGGGACAGCATGTAGCTTAGCACGTATGAATGATGATGTGGCCCAGCGTGGTGGGTTAGGAGCTTCCTGGCAAGCACAGTGAGGAGCGAGTTGGGCTCTGGTGGCCTCTTTTGTTCTCTCCTTCAAGTATCTCAGATCTATTTGCTGGGGAAGATCTGGGTGAGGGAGGTTGCTCTTGTGCCTAGAACTGTCTCTCCAGGTTTCTGTGGCATGTCAGGTCCGGACTAACCTGGAAGAAGTAATTAGAAAGCAAGCCTTCATCTTCTTCATTACACAATATAGCAGGGTGGCATGGATTTATATACTGATCTTGAAGGGTTGTTTGTAAGACTTATATTTTTTTAGGTGGAAAGAAAAGCATTAGATCTGCCATCCTTGAAAACTTCACAATGATCAACAAATGGACTCATTTCTACCATCTTTATGGTAGAGGTTTATTGACTTTTGATGAGGAAAAAAACATTTGTTCTAGTTACTCTCTGAATAATTAAGCAGTGTTTTTCCAGCCATTCAGGTACTCAGTACTAGCCTGCTGCTCTCTGGCATTCATATTCATGCAGCAGGGCCTTAAAAACCTGAGATATGTGGATAAGCTTCATAGATTTAATGGACCCTCTGAAAGCACACGTGTGTTTGTGGGTGCATATTTGCATTTGTGTGTATGTGTCTTTTTTTTTTTTTCTGGTTTGCAACAAATTCTCACAAGCATGTGTATTATCCTCCCAAAATGTTGAGAATCACTGGTTGACATGGTATCAGCCTGGGAATGCAGGCTCTCACCATCAGACATTGCTACTACATTTTTTAGAGATCAGTTGCTGTAATTTTTATTTGCATTTAAGTTTTTTTTTGTAATATATATGTACATATATATAACTATATATGTTATAGTTATATATACGTACATATATGTTATATGTATATGTTGTATGTGTGTGTATACATATATTTCAGAATCTGATTTAGAATCAGCAAGTATTGCTCAGATTCTGGCTCTTCCCCTTCCTGGGGATTGAGGAGAGGTCACTTAATCTCTCAGTGCCCCTATTTCTTCAGTTGATCAAGAGGCGATAATCTTTATAAGTTTCATTGGAGGCTTTGAGGAAATATAGCAAAACTCCAAGTTGTATTCTCAAATAGCATTACATAAAGAAAAGTGAAGAAATCAGATAAGACATGGAGAAAATAAATTTTCAACTGTAATCCCACTACTCAAACTTACTTTTAGTATTTTCTTGTACATCTTTCAAATCTTATTTTCACAGATAGAATTTAAAAGACTGGTTGGGTGCAGTGGCACATGCCTATAATTCCAGAGGCCCTGGAGGCTGAGGCAGGAGGATTGAGAGTTCAAAGCCAGGCTCACCAATTTGTGGAGCCCTAAGCAAGTGAGACCCTGTTTCTAAATAAATAAATAAGTAAATAAACAAATAAATAAATAAATAAAAGGGCTGAATATTCAGCTCATTGGTTAAGACCATTGGGTTCAATCCCTGGTACCAAAAACAAAACCAAAAAACAAATAGGTATAATTATATACATAATTTATAAATGTAATTTATTGAAGCTATTTTTTTATTGTGAGATTGTTGGTTATATCCATTTCCAAAGCATTAATAATTTTTCAGTGGTTATCATTAGGGATTTTAAAAAGGTTACCTATAAGATAGATTTATAAAGGTAGAATTTGTGTACCAGAGAGTCTTAGCTCCTGATTTCTTTCTTTTTCTAAAGTTTTAGTTGTAGATGGGCACAATACTTTTATTTTAATTAATTAATTAATTAATTAATTAATTAATTTATTTATATGTGGTGCTGAGGATTGAACCCAGAGCCTCATGCATACAAGGCAAGCGCTCTACCACTGAACCACAACCCCAGCCCACCCCTGCTTCCTTTTAAAGAAAAAAGACTCTTGTGTATAATTGGACCCACAAATTATTTTTTACCTACTCTTAAATTATGCAATGAGGTACATAAATAGAAAAGTTCACACCCCCACAAACACAGGTTATTTCTCATTTATTTATTATAAAGCAAACATCAGTCTACTTACATTGCCCTGCTCCAGAAGTACACTCTCCTGATCAGTATTTCCTTCTTTCCTTGCAAAGAAAACCACAATTTGCTTTTATTTATAGTTTTACCATTGAAGCATACATCCCTAAATGCTAGAGTTTGGTTTTGTCTGCCTTTGAAACTTTGTATAAATGCAGTCATATGGAATATGTCTGTCTGGCTTCTAATGTTTGATTTTACACTTTTGACATTCATTCATGTTGCATGTAGCTGGCAAATTGCTCATTTTTAATGCAATTATGTCTCCAAATGTGGGTGAAAATTATAAGATGCCCCCTCTGCATCTTATTACAGTATCTGAAGGGATTTTTATAGTTGGGACTTTATAAAGAGAAGAAATAAACACAAATTTATTTATCTACTTTAGTTTAAACCTCACTAATTTTGATGTTTGTGTAAGAAGAAAGCAAATATGTTTTGTGTGTGCTTCACTTTTTATGATGGAGTGATTGATAAGGAAAATAATAATAATATACAATATATGAAAGATAATCTTTGTTCTGAATACTTGCTCCTTATTTTGAAAATATAATGTGTGTGTGCACACTCTATATCAATGAAAGGTGCCTGAGTTTTTAGCCTGCCAGCCCAATTGAAGATTTGGACTTGCACCTCTGTGAGATACACCGTCTGTGAGATACCTCTTTAGGCTACTTCACTGTCATGCAAACATGATAAAGTATACTTAAACTAAGATGGCTCTGATGTCACTAAGCAATTAAATCTCATAGGACCATCATCTTATATGCAGTCTGTCATAGATTGAAACGTTATGTGGCAGATGATTATATAATAAATATTTTATATTACTCTCTCATCACCAGTTTCCTTCAATGAAACTAAAGCAGTAATTGTGTATTAATAGATTGTAGAAAGCTTGTAAGATTGCTTCCTTATTATCAAACTACAAGCATAGTGGCTAATGACGGTTGGTTTGCCTGGACTGTGCATTGCACGTTCTGTTAGCACTCTTCAACTTAAAAAAAAAAAAAAAAAGTTAGCACAGGCTTTCATATTTTAACAGCAGTATTTGGAATCACAGAATTTGGAATCACAGAATTTGCCTACACATCATTTTTGATTAGTACTTTTTCATGAGATTTAGGGATATAAATATAAATGCTTTTTATGTAGACATCAGCCCAAATAAATTGTGTTGAAAGACACATATATTCTATGGAAGGTTGGGTATGGAAAACAGAAGATGTTACACCATAAGACATCAGCCAGGGAGATGTGCTGAGATATGACTGTGCTAGACCCTATTTTAATTGCACAGTCATGAATTTATTAAATTCTGGTGTGGGAGTGTTTGCAATCATTGGGTGGTCTATAGAAATAGTCATTTTATATTTGCAGAAATTCAGATGCCATTTTATAACAAAGTTAGTACCTTCTTTATTTCTGTTCTCCCTAATCTTCAGAGTCTTTAGCCTTTTCACAAATAGGAATAGTGAAATGTTTTTGCTCTTCTATTGCTATAACAAAATACCTGAAACTGGATGTTTTAAAAGAAAAGAGGTTTATTTTGCTCAGTTTGTTAGGCTGGAAGTCCAAATAACATAGGTCCAGTTCTGGTAAGTGTCCCTCTAGATTTATCATATCATAGTAGACAGCTTCATGGTGAAAGCATGTGCTATACAGAGATACCATGGCAAGACAGGAAGCCAGGGAGAGAAGAAGGGACAGTCGTCTTTTCCTTTATAACCACTCCTTTCAGAAAATTACTGGGGTCCCACGAAATCTGCATTAATCCATTCCAATGGCAGTGGCTCCAATGACTTTGTTACTAAGCCCTACCTCTTAATGTTCCATTACCTCCCAACATTGCCACATTGAAAACCAAGCTTCCAACACACTCGTGTACTCCCTTAAATCATATTCCAGACCATATCATGCATCTTGAGATTTTGATACTTTTATCCATCTTTGGGTATCTGGAGACAATTGGGCACAATTACAAGGAGGAAGAAGTGAACCAGGAACTGGTGCTATACAGTGTTTTTCATAGGTTTTCTGGGCAAAACTCTATTTGACTGGTGTCAGGATAGGAAACATCAGCAAGTGGCATTTCCCAGCATTGTTCAATGGGGGAAAGAAAAGCACTGCCTATAGCCAAACAGACATAGTTTCAAGACTTATCTTCCCCACATACTAATGGTGTAACTTTCAGCAAGTTTCTGAACCTTTAAGAATAATTTTCTTCATCTATTACAATAGTTCGTGTGCCTACTTTAAAAGGTGATGGTGACTGACACAATTACATTTAGTAAATCTACAAAAACCCATAATAGACTGTGATGGCTGATTTTATATGTCAACTTGGATGATGTTTTTGAATGAAGTTAGCATTTAAATCAGTGAACTTTAAGAGATTGTCCTTCATTGTGTGAGTGGGCCTCAACCAGTCTAAGGCCTAATAGAATAAAAAAGATTGGCCTCCCCAAGAAGAGGGAATTCTCCAGAAGGCTTTCTTAGAACTTCATCCACACCATCAGTTCTCCTGGGTTTCCACTCTGCTGTCTGTGACACTGGACACTGGCCTGCCTGAGTTTTTAGCCTGCCAGCCCAATTGAAGATTTGGACTTGCACCTCCTTAATAACATGAGTTATAATAAATGCCTTTTTTATATTCACATCCTAGTGGTTCTATTTATCTAGAGAACCCTGCCTAAAATATGGACTCACGATAAACTAAGGGCTTGAACATTGGAGTTATTCAAGGTTAACATCTGCATGTCATTGGCTTGAAACCCCACCCAGCATCAACACTCCCTCAGTAGTTTGACAATATGAAATACCATGAAGCAAGAATAAATTTCCAAATTCACAAGCTGTTAAATAAACACCAAGATAATTTAAAATCATTTTTCCTTCCACTTAATACAAGTTCTCTTGTATTACAATAGTATTTTTTTTCTGTAAGGTCAGAGGTTTAAGTAACTGTGGTTTCTAGGAGTAAATAATTGAATGTAGAGGGAGTAGCATTTTTTTTGAGAGACTGCTGAGCCCTATGAGGCTGAAAACTGTCATTTCATCGTTGTAACTTCAGAAGCTGATCATAATATTTTTTAAACTAATAAAAGAGGATCATGGTGGATGTGGCTGTGGCTCAGTGGCAGGGTGCTTGCCTAGCGCATGTGGGAGACACTGGATTTAATCCTTGGCACCAGATAAAAAATAAATAAACAAAATAAAGATATTGTGTCCATCTACAACCAAAAAAATTGTTTAAAAAAATGAGAATAATAGAAATCTAGGGGAGTAGGAGTCACCAGGCCATTGGTATTTGACGAGCCTCGTATCCATTTTATCTACAGTAGATGGAGCTACCTCACCAGTGAAAGCCTCTTCAGAACATGGTCCATAGGAATATAAAATTTTAAGTATTCTGGAGGAATGCGGTGAGTTTGGGGTTCTGAATTGTGAAGTTGTAGTAGAATATTGTGGAATTTTAAAAAGTCTTCAAACACAACTTAGGTTAAAAAGGGTCATTTTGCTTTGTTTCTGCCTCCTCTGGTGTTTCCCAGCTAAAAGATGGCAGTGGTGGAGTATGGGGTGGATCTCAGGGTATTCATTCTGTTGCTGTGGTCTCTCTGTTACTATGGATCTCCAGGGAAAACTCTGCCTGGTAATAAACAGGGTGGGGAGAATACCCCTTCCTCTCTAACGGTGGTTCTCAATCTCCATCAGAGCATCTTGAGAATGGGGCCATAACCCTTCTTTCCCACATTGCCTTTGACTTCCTCATACCAAATATCTAATAATCTATAAAGCAAATACATAGTTATTGGACCAAAGTTTCAGCTGTGCCTCAAAACGAGCAGTTCAGGGAGGAGGGACCCTTGCCTATAACTTGTTGGCTATAAGCCCCCATTCACACAAGTCCTTATCGACTTGGTCATTCAAAAGAAGAGTAACTAATATGGTCTCTCTCTCCCCTTTATTCCTCCACATCTCTTTGACTTCCAGCCTCCAAATCTGATATGTTTTCTTTCCTTTAGAAAACTCCTCCCATTATTACGGATTTTGCAAGCTCTGATGGCTTTGCCTAGGTGCTGGTGGATACTCGCTCTGGTCAAATTCGGCTGATTGCCAAAAAGAGAAAAAGAAAGATCCATCCCAAAGGTGTGCACAAGTGGGGACCCTGCACTGAGCCCCATGTTTTAGAGGACCCCGTTTATCACAGATACACACAAAGTCGATTTGTTAAAAACCACATGGGCATCTCTGTCCTTTGAGTTCTGGAGCTTGGTGAAATTACAGCCCGATTCATGGCTGTAAGCATGTGCTCTCAGACTAACGCTGTTCAACCCTCAGAGACATGCTTCTCACGTTGCTTATCCTCTGTCCCCCAACCAAGGGTGACCACGTCTGTGTGCCATGTGGGCTGTACTGCTGCCAACATCGGGGATGAAAACTAGGTCAGCATGCAGGAAGATCTGAATGGTCTAAGCACTTAGATAAGAGGAAAGACAAGTAAATTAACTCATCAAATCTTTCTTTTCAGAGGGCTTAAGTGCAGTCGCTTCTTGTGTAAAGAAATATCATTTCCCATTAGTGTCGACAGACTGTTGTCTTCTATTCTCATTCAATCTGTGAAAATAGCAATGCATTTCCAACAGTTTGTGCATATCATTAAGGAATATTTTTCATTATTACAGTTCCTAATACATTTTGTATATGAAGATCTAGATATAATATTGCTGAAAGGTGATGGTAAGTATTTTTATTGGCAACTAGATGAATATTAAATATTAAAATCTCAAGTAGTTTGATTTTAATAAATATATTTAAAAAGACCAATAGTTTTAAAAGAACAAATTAGATTTTAACTTCTTTACATAATTTTTGCCTTTTGATTTCAATAATAACTTTGGTTGCATTAGAAAAAAATGTTTTGAAAATATATAATCTTAATTTAAAAATTTAATTTCCTATTTTATGAGACTATATACAATTCTATATACTTTGAATATAATTACCTTTTATTTTAATTTATTAGATCCTTATTGTCAGTAGAACTCCAGTGATATAAAAATCTTCACTGAAAACCATGTAGTGATTTTTGCTGAAAGGTAGGCAGACATATTTATGAAATGAATATATAATAATCTGTGAATCACATAGATCTTTCTCTTATTAGTCATACAAACATTACTGACTCATCAACCAAACATTCAGACATGAAGAATAGTAATTAAATTCAGTCCTTTAAAATATTTTGTCAACTTTCCATAATATTAAAAACATAGCTTCATGCAGACTTCTTCGTCTTGTTATAAGTGTAATTGTTAAGGTAGGAGGGCACAACATACTTGACGTAACAGTTACATGGATTTTTCATTTTTAAGCACATATATAAATGATATATATCTGAGAAATAGGAAAGCAGCCCTAGACAACTGGGGTCTGACTTCCTCACTGATGAGTCTTGGGTGGCTGGAAGCTGAGTTCTCCTTATGTGGAGTTCAGGCAGATTCCCAGGACACCTCCTGCAGGCAGGGCTGCTCTGTGACCATGAGGGGAAGGACAGAAGCAGACCACTCTGGAATCACATGCAGAGTTCAAGAATCTTTCCAAATGCACCTGTGAACAAACACCTCTCCTCTAGTTACTACCAGATACTGCTAGTTCTTTATCACAATTTATCTTCCCCTTTCCTCACTTTCTAGACTAGAATCATTAAAAAGCTCAAGCCTAAAATTATGCCTACTGTCTGACAGCACCCAATTCTTGAACCAAGTCCCACTTTCTTAAACTCTCTTCAAAACCCAGTAGCACAAGTCCAAATCCTGCAAGTGTCTTCAAATACACTCTTTAAGAAGGCCCCCTGTCCTCCATGATGGACAGGATCCCTTGTTGCAAAGAGTCAAAAATCATGTTAAGGGGGTGTTCCCATTGGTCTTTGGCTAGAGGGCAGTGCCAGTGCCCTTGCTCTAGGTCCTGAAGATATTAGAGGAGGTTTCTTCTGGAATATGGATCCTGGTTGTGCATAGTGGTAAACACATGTAATCCCAGTGGCTGATGAGGATGAGGCAGGAGAATTGAGAATTCTAAGCCAGTCTCAGCAACTTATCGAGGTCCTAAGTAACTCAGTAAGACCTTGTCTCAAAATAAAAATTAAAACAGGCTGGGGATGTGGCTCAGTGTTTAGGCACTCTTAGGTTCAATCCCTGGTACCAATATATATATATATATATATATATATATATATATATATATATATATATATATATGGAATGTGGAACCTTGTGAAATGGTAATGTTGGTATTATTTAGTTATTCATGAAAGAACTCAACAAATACTTATTAAGTACCAATTAATGTATTAATGTACCAATTATGTGCTTGTTACTTCTATAGTTGCAGAGGAGGCAACAAAATCCCTGCATTTGTCATGCTTAGTGCTAGGAAGCATCATGACTCCTTCCTGTGTTTGGTTTATACTGACAGGTTCTCTACATTAGATGCAAGGGTTCTTCTTGGTAACTGGGGTTGGGTAATGTCAACTGAATGAGAAGCGTTTGATGTCCACTCTATCCTCCATCCCCTCAGTGCCTTCCCTTTTTGAAAATGATGGTGGAGGTGGTGGAGGGGGAGTTTAAGTTTCAAAACACACAATATAGAGGGCTAAATTATCTGAATGTAGGTGGTTACTTTGTTTTGGCAGAGTAATATACTACCAACGACATGTATATGTTCACAAAAGACTTATTGAATTAAAAAAAGTGGTTTCAACTTAAATATGATCCCTTTCATATCTAGCACCTTGCTGGCACTATTTAAGGAAATCAGAGCTTTTCTTTGTAATTGGAAAAGATAACCTCAGTTCTAGCACTGGTAAGTCTATTCCCAAATCTAAAATGAAAAAAATCCAAACTTAACTCAATGCAACAAATTTGTACTGAATGCCTTCTATGGGGAAGGACAGTATCTTTCTTTTCTCAAGGTTAAAATGCTTTGCAAACAACAGTGGACATTTCCAAGATAATGCCTCTTGGAAATAATATCTGGTTTTCAAGATAATGCCTCCAAGATAATATCTGATTTCAATAAGTTTGTGGCATATAGTATATAAAGTTTGCTGTATATATAAAGCAACAATTTTAGTAATGACTTACATGTAATAGTGTCTACAATGTGGTTTCCATTATAACTCTAGTCCTCATCTGCTAGTAACTTTCTCCAAATTTAATCTTTTGGGTTGAAATTTTCCATGCCTGGTTTAAGCTCAAAGGTATTCAAAAAATTATTTTTTTAAAGTTTCAGGGCAATTCTTTTGGCTATCATATAAACCTCTTTTAATTTCAATGGAGGCAAGAGCAGGGGCGGGGGAAAGGAAAGATTTAAGCGTACGGGAAGGTATGGTATTTGTGTGTTCAACTAGAACCATAGAAAGCCTCTGGAGCCTGTACGTAAGGTCATTTCATTCAGCTCATTTCCTAAAGTAACTGTAGCATGCTCGCTGTTATCTGGCATGCCTCAGTCATTGCAGGAGCTAGTCTTCTGCATGGAAACAGAATAAAAAGATCCCCAGAGCTTAGATTCCCATGACATTGAAATTTGAATGTTTAGCTGGTTGTTGTGACAAATTGCAATAATTCCCTGTCTCTGATGCTCTTGAGATAGAAGTTCAGGCCTCTTCCTTGTCCTTTTCCACCATTCCCTGCTCCATTTAAAAAATAATAATCCTATTGTAAAAAATCAAAAGTGTCTTCTTATCAGAACATATGGATGATTCTAGAATTTTAGATATTTTTGTTGAAAATGATTCTATGATTTTATTTCTCATATTCATATTGCTAAACAGGTCTTTGAGTGATCCTGCATATATATATACACACATTTCTTTTTTGGTCTGGGGATATGTATAAGTGTCACTGTAATTATGCCCCTTGCCTTATCCAGAAATGAAAAAAATAAGCATGCTGAGGTTTTTGGTGGTGAGGCTTATTGTCATATGGGAATAAACAGCATTCCTGAGGACAAAAAGAATGAGAGGAAGGCACAGGCAGAAATTATTTTGGAGTCCAAACAAGAGAAAAGGAAATACTCTGTATCTTATATTCTTGTATATCATGAATCTTCTTTTGGGGGGAAGTACCAGAGATTGAACTCAGGGGCACTCGACCACTGAGCCACATCCCCAGCCCTATTTTCTATTTTATTTAGAGACAGGGTCTCACTGAGTTGCTTAGTGCCTCACTTTTGGTGAGGTTGGCTTTGAACTCACGATCCTCCTGAGCAGCTAGGATTACAGATGTGTGCCATCGTGCCCGGCAATGTCATGAATCTTTACCTCACACTTGATTTAAACTTTATTCTCCTCTTAAACGTTATTAGAAAGTCATCTCTTCTGAGGTCAGGCAGCTTGATCTTTACTTTAAAAAAACCCATCAAGTTGCCCCAAAGGCATTTGAAAAGAGGACCTCTTATGTTTCTAAAGGCATAGCTGTGTATATGTATGTGATTAGCTGATTTGTGTGACTAGCCCTCTGAGTTCTTCTGTACTTCTCTTATATAGACCTCTCTCATATAGACATATACATGCATACCCATGTACGTTCAGAATTTTCCACAAGGAACAAAGGGAATCTCATAATGAAAAGCAACATTTTTTTATGGATCCATGCCAAGGCACCGGATCCTTGTTCTTTTCCAGTTGATTTATCTTAATGATTCTTTGTCAGGAAAAAGCCTTCATGGATTCTGCATAATGTCCTATTCAATTACAGGAGCAGGCTTGCCTCAGCTCTGCAAGGGTAAGCTCCAGACCACTTTTCCTCTTAAAATCTCTCCCGTATTCAGTGACAAAATGAGACCAGTTACTGCAGGGAGAACATAATGAACAAAAAAAGTTTTTCTTTATGTGACTCATGCCTAGATAAATTCTGCCTGGACAAGTTTTACCAGCTTTTTTTTTTTTCAAATTTGAGCCTTGCTTATCAACTCTTTCCTCACTTCAGTTAGATCTGAGAGCTGTGCTTTGAATTCATTTTATGCTTAAGCAGACAGAATACACTGTCAGAATGTTCTCTCTTAGCCTCATTCATCTGCAGAGAAGCCTAGGCAGAGCTCTGGGTTGGTCTGTAATAGTGCCATCTGATGGAATTTTCTGTAATAATTGAAATGTCCAATAATCTGCTCTGCTGTGTAGCTGTGTATGGTGACCACTAGCCACAGTGGCTCTTGAGCATTGGAAATGTGGCTAGTGTGATGGAGAAATTGAATTTTCAATATAATTTCACTTTTTGTTTTGGTGGTACTGGGGATTGACCCAGGGGTGCTCTACTACTGAGCTGTATCCCTAGACCTTTTTATTTTGAGGACAAGTTATCACAAAATTACTGATGCTGGCCTTGATCTTCTGGTTCTTCTGCATCAGCCTCCCAAGTAGGTGGAATCACAGGTATGTGCCAACATGCCCAGCTATTTTACATTTAATTAATTCAAATTTAAATAGTTGCATGACTAAGGAACACTTTATTTCACAGCTCAGGTCCATAGAATTTAACTCTTGAAAATATCACTGAGATTTTGGCAAAATGTTACTAGTCCTGCTCTCTATTATTATAACAAATCATCCCAAACATAGTGGCTTTAAACAGCAATTGATTATTATTTCTCAGGACTCAGCAGATTGACTACTAAGCTGGGCAGTTCTCATCTGGGGACCCTCTTGTGGTTGCAGTGAGATGTCAAATGGGCCTGCTACCAACTGATACCTCAACTGAATGGACAGTTAAGAGGACTTCCCACTCCCTGTCAGGTGCCCTGGCTGGTGTGGTTACAATACCTGGGGGCTTGTCAGGTATTTCCTGCACTCACTCTCTCCTATGACCATCCTGGGTTTTCTCATAGCATGAAAATCTCAGGAAGCTGAGATTCTTACATGGTGTCTGGCTTTCCCCAGAGCAAGTGAAGAGGCAGGAACTAGGAGCTGCCATGTTCTTTAATCACAGAAACTGGCTCAGTATCACTTCTGTAACTCCTTGGTCAGAATAATGCCCAGATTTAAGAGAAGGTAGTCTATTCTCTACCTCTGGATGGGAAAGGGGTCAAAAAATTGTGGCTGTTTTTAGTTTTTTTTTACAGTTACTTTTCTGCAGAGTAATATATCAGCTTAAGTGTAACCAGTGGAAAACATAAAGGCAAATGCCTTGACTTCTGATCAAGGGAGTAAACTCAGTTGCCCATCTTGAGGCCAAGATGTCATAAGAACAAAGAATTTTGTGCTTTTGATGGTGCTTTTGATGATATCTAAACGGAACTGAGGACTTCAGTGTGATGACAAACTTAATTCTCTTATTTAGCACTGATCTTCCTGAAAGGATCAAATGTCATTGAATGAGGTCTTTTTCTTGCTTCTTAAATGATTAGGAAAGCCAGATTGTGGCTACAAGTCCTCTCCACTCTGCATGCATATCAGAGTTGCCCATTTGCCTGGGTAATATCTTTTCAGTGGTTAGGTTTTGCTTTGGTTTAGATATTAGGTGTCTCCCAAAAGCTCATATGCAAGACCATGCAAGAAAGTTTAGAGATGAAATGATTTACTTATAAGAGGTTTAACCTAATCAGTGCATTAATTCCCTGATAGGGATTAATTTGGTGGCAACTCTAGGGAGGTCAAGTGTGGCTGGAGGAGGTGAGTCCTTGTGGGAATACCTTTGGGGTTTACATTTTGTTCTTTTTGAGCACAGCCTATCTCTGCTTCCTGGAACTATGTCCCCAGTTGCTTTCCTGTATCACACCCTTCCACCATGATGTTCTGCCTTGCCTCAGGCTCTGAGGTGAGTCGGCATCTATGGACTAAGACCTCTGAAACCATGAGCCCCCAAATAAACTTTCCTCCTTAAAATTCTTCTTGTCAGGTCTTTTGGTCTCAGCAATGAAAAAGCTGACTAAAACATTGTTCTGGTTTTTGTTAAATATTTTTTAAAGACATTAATGGACCTTTATTTTATTCATTGATTTATATGTGGTGCTGAGAATCGAACCCAGTGCCTCACACATGCTAGGCAATCGCTATACCGCTGGGCCACAACCCCAGCCCTTAAACAGTTTTTTTTTTTTAATTATTATGTTTTCATCCTGCTACATTCAGTATGGGACTGATCTTTTCATAAAAATAACAACTCCATGTTAACAAAAAAGTTAGCAGTTTCTCTAATCAGTGAATAGCTTGGTATATTTCTGGATTTTTCATGTCTCTTTGGAGAAAAGTTTGCTCATTTGGTATGTGTTTCATTTCTTTAGTTTAACATCATCTTCCTTCAGTTTTCAAACATCTGTATGGACATCCTGCTGACAGCCAGCTTTCACCTGTCTTGTCCAAGAGAATTATGCTCAGGTGGACATTGATTCTGTCCTTGAAGGCTGACTACATTCCAGGACTGCTGTTAGTAATTTTGTCTTGCTATTTAGTGTTAATCAATGATGTTCATGGGACATAACACGATGGTCAGGGTCTAGGTCTCTGAGTCACAGGGACATTAATGGACCTTTGTTTTATTCATTGATTTATATGTGGTGCTGAGAATCGAACCCAGTGCCTCATACATACTAGGCAAGCAAGTTAAGATCTTCAATCTCATTTTTTGATTACTCCCACAGCCAGCTGCCCCACTGTCAAATGGCCTCCCAGAGGACCTTTTGTAATGCTTTGATTTGGTTTTCTTTGTTTCTTAGATCTTCATGGCCAAGAATAGTTTGTAGGTAATCAAATTCAACAAGGCTTTATGATCCATCTTGCAGAAAGAAATCTGGCTGTGTAGGGCTCACTAGTGCACGATGATCAAAGAAGTGCTCTTCTCATCACTGTTCCGGGCCAGATTAAGGGGTGACTGGTGCCCTGCTGATTCTTTGTTCTGTGGACTCCTTTCCCCTCCCTTGCTGACACCCCCCTTCTGATCCCACAATAAGTCACACATCCTGTTCCTTTAGGCCTTGAATGGGTCTACTTCAGTTCTGTTTGCTCTGGCTTCTGTGTTTGAGGATCTGGCCCTCCATATTTCCAATAGCCACGACTCCTGGTACCTGGGAGGGCCTCTTTACCACAGAGACAATGGGGTGAATAATGGGTGTGGTCTGGGGTTGTAGAGTTTGGCAGAATGGAGATGCCAGTGTCTAGGACCGAAATGTAATCTGTGGCTCCCGCTTATCAGGGGATTGCAATGTCTCTTCATCCTCTCAGCTTGCATCTTATTCAGACTCTCAGCAAGTTGTCCACTCATCTTCCCCTTCAGCACATCCTCCATCTGCTGTCAGAGGTGATCATTTGGAAATAGGTCCCTGATCAAGTCTTTGCCCTGCACCCGTTACTTCCCTTGCCATTAGCCTAAAATCAAATGTCATCACCATGATCAGAACGCCGTCTACTTGCCAGACTTACCTCACACACTCATTCTTCTCCAACCATCCTAAATGTCTGCAAGTGACTTGAAGTCACCTCCACTTTGTTACTCAGGTCTCTTGCTCATGTACTACTTGTTCCTTCTTCAAGTGAATCGCTGCTCCCCACAGTTCTAGGTAACTCTGACTCTTCTATTCCTATTAAGGCTTAGTTTAATATCACAGTCTCCAGGATATCATCTTCTTTGGTTCCACAGATTAGGTTAGGCACTGACTCACACTTATTTATTCTTCCTTTAGAGTGTAAGTTCTGTATAGTGGGGACCATCGTGTTTACCACCATGTCCTCAGCATATAATATAGTGCCTGAATAGGATAGGCACTAAATATTTACTGAGACACTGAATAGATTCTACATAAGATGAGAGTCTCAGATAAAACTTTATTGTTGGTAAGTCAGGTGCAGAGAGACAAATACTGTATGATCTCATATGTGGAATCTAAAGAAGTTGATCTCACAGAAATAGAGTGGAATAGTGGTCACTTGTGGCTGGAAAGTACATGGGCAAGTGGGATGAAGGGATAATGGGTACCAAAATACAGTTAGGAGGAGTAAGTTCTAGTGTTCTACAGCACAGCAAGATAAATATAGTTTCCAACAATTTACTGTGTGTTTTCTAAAGAACTAGAAGAGAGGAGTTCAAAGGTTCCAACCACAAAGTAATGCTAAGGAGATGGCAATGCTAATTATTCTGATTTGATCATTAAATGTTGTATACATGTATTAATTATTACACTGGACCCCATAAATGTATATACTTATAATTTGTCAATTATAAAAACAAAAAATGCGGGCTGGGATTGTAGCTCAGTGGTAGAGAGCTTGCGGAGCATGTTTGAGGCACTGGATTTGATCCTCAGCACCACATAAAAATAAATAATCAAGATAAAGGCATTGTGTCCATCTATAATTAAAAAACAAAAAATGAGCCGAGCATGGTGGCACATGCCTATAACCCAGGCGGCTCAGGAGGCTGAGGCGAAGGATCACCCTTTCAAAGCCAGCCTCAAACAACTTAGTAAGGCCCTGAGCAACTCGGTGAGACCCTGTCTCTAAATAAAATACAAAAAAGGTCTGGGCATGTGGCTCAGTGGTTAAGTGCCCCTGGGTTCAATCCCAAGTAACAAAACAAAACAAAAAAATGTGTTTGAACATGAACATTAATCTCAAATAATGCAAAAACCAAAAACCTGTTGGCATGAAACAGTTTTGTAATAGAATTTTTTTTTTTTAATCAAAAAAGGTACCATAACCTCTTGCCTTTAGTTTCAGTGCTTTCAATAAAAAATGATCTTTGGAACACAGTTTGTAAATTCACAGTGGTGACATGACCTAAGATATTTTTAGATATTCTTAGTACCCAGGTACAAAGACAGTCATAAGTCAAAGATGACAAAGAGCAAAGAACGCTTCTTCTGTGGCAGCCTTGATCCTCGTTTCACATGGCTGGACTTTGCTGTGTGCCTGGCCAGCTCCAGACTACATGAAAGGGCTTCATCAGTTTATAACAAACCATATGGCAAAAAAATCTACACATATTTCTTCTGATACCTTCAGGCACTGCTAGGCAGCTGGTATTAATGAATAAGAATGGCCAGTGAAATCATGGTATGTTGTTGCTAGGAAGGAACAGTTTATAGCCAGGAGAATTATCAATTAATAGGCAAGAACACACAGGAATAGAAGGGATGTGTGATTTCTGTATTTCATCTAGATTTGGCCACCTGTACGGCTTAAGGCAATGCAATGCTGGGCTGATTAGCGAGGATTAATTCTATTCCTACTGACGAAAGCCCTGGGAATTGAGATGGGACCACTACTTTCAATCCCAATAAAAAATATTTCAGAACCAATGTCTTTGCTGAAGCCACTTGGGGATCTATGAAAAGAGACTGGTTAAAAAACAATAACAACTTTTGTAATGTTGTTTCTCTAGATTTTCCATCTTTCCTTGCATAAAATATTTATTTCCTCCCACTACATATGTTAAAATTTTTATTATGGTGAGATGCAATCCCTTTTACAACCTTTTAAGAGACTTGATTTCTACCATAACCCAGATGGAGAAATTTCCCTGTCTGCATGGTATCCTTTTCAGTTTTGCATGTGGTTTGGTGCAACACTCCGTCCTTTCACTAGTTTCTACAAGAAAAAGGAATAAAATAAAACTCTAAGCACTTTTGGGGTGTTTTTCATATTATTCCTCATCTCGCTTGATAACATCATGACTACTACAGCCCAAGGGTCTCCTTCGGCGCCCTGGTCTTCAGCTACATCTTCACCGTTATCCTTTGCCCTATTCTCAGTTCTCCCATCTCCCCTTCTCCTCCACATTATTCCTCTTTTATCAGGAAACTTGGCTGACTTTATCATATGTTTGAATTGATGTCTTTTCTTCCTTTTCCTATGCCATCTCTTTTTCCCCTCTTTCCTATTTGCTGCCAGTCTGTTTTTACCCATTCTTTGGCTCAGATGATTTGTTTTCAGGTTTTAGAAATAACAAAATATCTTCTCTAAACAGAATTTGAGTGGGAACTTCTTAACAGTGATTTTTTTATAGTTGGAAAAATATTGGATAAAACAATTATACCCAAGGCACGTTAGCTGACTGTACATACATATGGGTGTGGGAGTGTCCCCCATTCCTCCCATGCAGCTAGCTTTCAAGATTTTCACTTTCTTCTCTGGAACTCAGATTTCTCAGGAATACTGCAAAGGGATCATCCAGAAAGAAAAGGAAAGACAGGGGCCAAACACATTCTCAGGGGTTCCATAGATATTAACTTCTATTGGGAAGCTTTGAAGCTAATTCCTGAGTGCTGCTTCAGGCAATTTCTTATCAGATATAGATGACAAGAAGAGCTATCTTGGCTTTTTTGAGTGGAGTCTAGGAAGAGTGCTATAAGTGTTTTAGAATTTATTGCCACTATTATCATAAAATATAAGAATGGAATTTTTGGATACAGACAAGCCAGAGTCCAAAAGGAATACATTAAGTTAAAGGGGTGTGTGGGAGCTGGATTGAAATTTGATGATGGAATTATGGAAGGTAGATATAGGTCTAAATGGTGGGGGCCTGCGACTTTGACATCTGGAGAGAAAGAAAAAGCTAGGTCGAAGTCCCTGTGGGAACGGGAGGTAAAGTTTTCCAAATATATAATAGTAATAGCCTACTTTTGTGCCTCACCCCAATCCATATGGTGAAACCTAGTCACCCACAGGAAGGAGGCGAGGCCAATGGGATTGAGGAGTCCTGAGGGCGGAGCTCCATGAATAGAAAGAAGCCCTAGAGAGCTGAGTTGCCTCTTCCACCATATAGGGACACGTTGAGAAAGCACCACTGCAGACCAGGAAACAAACCCTTATTAGGCACCAAACCTGTTGGCTTTGGTCTTGAACTTTCCCACCTCCAGAACTGTGAGAAATAAATTTCTGTTGTTTATAAGCCACCTGGTCTACAGTTGTTTGTTACAAATGGACTAAGACAATGACTTACTATATACCAGGAACTTTTTGAAGCATGAGCCTTTAAAAACTCTTAACATTTCCAAGGATCCTATGAAGTGCATACTAGTATTATCTTACAAAACCAGGAATCATGAAAGAATAACTTGGGAAAAAAATCTCCAAAGATGAGTGCTATGATATGAATGTGACTTGTTTCCTCTGAAGCTTATGTTGGCATATAAATCCTTATTGTCAGGTATTAAGAGAGAGGAAACTTAATGTGACTATGACGTGTAGAGGTAGGGCCTTTTGGGAAGTGATTAGAATTAGATAAGGTTTTTATGTTAGAGCCCCAGGGATTGAATGCTCGTGGTAGCTTTATAAGAAGAGGGATAAACAGACAGATGGACAGGCAGAGTGCACACACACACACACACACACACACACCCTCCCTGTCTCTCACCATGTGATACTCTGCACTGCCTTGGTACTCTATCAGCATGTGGTCCCTTAACCTTAGACCAGAACCACAGGCCTGAATAAACTTCTTTCCTTTATAAATTATCTAGTTTGTGGTATTGTGTTATAACTGCAGAAAGTGGGCTGAGACAGTTATATATTAGACAAGCCACAGTTGAAAAGAAAATGAATGAATTACCAGATTTATTTGACAAAAGTATATAATAGAAATAAAGGGAGAGACAATAAAAATAAAAAATGTGAAAGATAAAATATAAAGAAACAAGAGACATGAAAGGCAGAATGTGAGAGTTCAATATACATATAATATGGATTACAAAATAAGAGAGGAATTGAAAAATATTTAAAGAGTTAATGGGGAGTTTTGGTTGATTCTAGGATAATGATGACCACCCAAATCTATATCTCTCTATAAATCTTCTTTGAAGTCACAGAATCAAAAAGGAACACAAAGGCTTGGCACAGCAGCACATGCCTGTAATTGCAGTGACTCTGGAGCCTGAGACAGGAGGATCACTAGTTCAAAGCCAACCTCAGCAACTTAGTGAGACCCTGTCTCAAAATAAAAAAAATGGAAGGGGCTGGGGATATGGCTCAGTGGTGAAGCCCCTCTGGGTTCAATCCTTAGCACCAGACCGAAAAAAAAAAAAAAAAAAAAAACCAAAACAAAAACCCATACATAACCGATTCTTACAGCATTACCAGGAGACAGAATATTACTCCAAATTACATATAAGTTGAGTAATAAATGCCAATTCAAATAGTTACTATTTCGGTTCCATTTCTACTGCTAGTTTATGGGTGCCCAAAGTGGAAGACATAGATTAAGGATAAATGAAAAAAAAACTATCCTGAATAAAATCCTTATACAGAGGGCTACACCTTTTAACTGAGGTGTGGGACTTGCTTCATAGCACCAGCTACAAAGTGGGAACTTGGATGTGAGTGAAGGTGGGGGTAGTAGCATCCTTGATGAGACATTGCTTCTGTGGGGAAAGGAGGCAAGTAGAGAAAAGGGATTTTCCCCTGAAGATGTAACAGGAAAGGAAAGGAGGGAAGGACAAGGAGGAACTAATAATCATATATAAATGAAAGTAAAAAGAAGACACTTCAAGTTCTTTCTTCCTCCCACAAGTAAAAATATCATCAATTAAAGAAACTGCACTTTATTATATTGACAGAAGAGGGTGATCTTGAACTAGAAATTCTAAGGTCTCACACAGGAAAATCAGATTAACTCATTGTGAAGGTGCTATGAGAAGGAAATAGAAAACAAATATAAAATACTTTCCCTGATGAAAAGTTTCACCATAGTATCAATCAATAAGCAGAATGGTATTCTACACTGAATGTAATATCATCAAATAAACTTTTGGAGCTATTTGAAAAAAATACAATGAGCCCAAATAAAAAAATTCAAAGAAGAACATAAATGGTGAAAAATGTCAGGAAAATATTGAGGGTTGATTGAAACTGGGAAAGAAATTGAAGGAGAGAAAAATTCTTGGAAATGAAGATTAAATAACAAGATGATCAATGAAGAATAGGTATAGATGCATTTTAAAAAATAGAAAAACAGCTAATAAAAATAATATAAGGAAGGAAATAAAAGGATGATTGAATTTAAAAAGATAATGAGAATCCAAATTAAGTATAATTGGAGTCACTGATCAACTGATAAGAAACAACAATGAAACAGAACTAATATTTAAAACCATAGACCAAGAAAATTTTGGAAATGAGAGAAAACTAAAATTGAAATATTGAAAGTACCCATGGTGACCCTGTGAAATTTGACTTGAAATATTACTAGACTCTAAAGCTGAATGAAATTCCTTAGGTCCCTATAAAAAATTAAATTAACATCAGATTGGTAAAAATCAGGTAACAACTGAGCACATTGCCACATTTTTTTATCCATTCATCTACTGAAGGGCATCTAGGTTGGCTCCACAAAAAAGCTATTGTGAATTATGCTGCTATACACATTGATGTGGCTGTGTCCCTGTAGTATGCTGATTTTAAGTCCTTTGGGTATAGTCCAAGGAGAGGATAGCTAGGTCAAATGGTGGTTCCATTCCCAGATTTCCAAGGAATCTCTATACTGCTTTCCATATTGGCTGCACCCATTTGCAGTCCCACCAGCAGTGTATGAGTGTGCATTTTTCCCCACATCCTCACCAACACTTATTGTTGTTTGTCTTCATAACAGCTGCCATTCTGACTGGAGTGAGATGATATCTTAGAGTAGTTTTGATTTGCATTTCTTTAACTGCTAGAGATGGTGAGCATTTTTTCATATACTTGTTGATTGATTATATATCCTCTTCTGAGAAGTGTCTGTTCAGGTCCTTGGCCCATTTATTGATTGGGTTATTTGTTTTTTTGGTGCTTAGCTTTTTGAGTTCTTTATATACCCTAGAGATTAGTGCTCTATCTGATGTGTAGGCCCTAATCTTCATCATGTGGGATTAGGCCACAACTTCCTTAATAAGACTTCTATAGGGCACGGATTAAAACCAAGAATCAATAAATGGGATGCATTCAAACTAAAAAGTTTCTTCTCAGCAAAACAAACAATCTGTGAGGTGAACAGAGAGCTTACATCCTGAGAATCCTTCTTTTCTTCTTCCTAGATTCTGGGGACTCCTAGAAATTCTTGGCTTGTAGCTTTATCATTTCATCTCTGCCTTTGTCTTCAACTGTAGTGGGAAATGAGGGTCAGGACAGGAGATAGGGAAGCAACACTTCATTAGTGGTGCCATGGCCACTCCCAAAAGTCAGACTCCCAAAGTCTAAGCCTCGAGCACAACAGAGTTTTTACTTTTATACATAAGCAAGTTTGGGGCACAGCAAAGCAAGAGAATGTACTCTATTGAATCGGGCATTCTACATTCCTTATATGGGTACAAACTTGTCAACAACCTAGGGACTCTTAGCTCATATAGCTTAGGGAATCTTACTGCATTAAGCCTAAAGGGGGATTGTTCTGTGCCTGTTGCTTTCTTTCCTGCTCCTGCTACTGTGGTTATCTTTTAAGGTACCTGTTAGCCACTGCAAGCCTCTATGGATAAATATCAGTCAGCAGAGCTGCTCTGTGTCAGTGTGCAAAACCACAGCCTGTCAGCTCTTATACTGCTAAAGTTCCCATTTTGCTCTACCACAACATACCCATCTTTTCTTTGTGTTTGTGTGTCCAAATCTCCCTCTTCTTTCTCTGGTAAAGACACTAAAAATTAGACTAAATTCAGAATGATTTCATCTGGACATCCTTGACTCATTACATCTGCAAAGACTCTTTCCCAATTGTGCCATATTCACAGGTACAAGGGTTATGACTTGAACATGTCTTCCTGGGGGCACAATTCAACCCATGACAAGTGCCAGTGCAAATAAACAAAAATAACACCAATCCTTTAATTGACCCAAGAATTCAGGAAATACTATATTCATAAGCTATTCCTGAAGACTCTAGCTTTATTTATTTGAGAAATGATATTTAAGGAATCTAGCTTTGTTTAAATGAGCTTCATTTAAATAAGAAATGACAGATAATTTTGGCAAGAGGATTGATGTTGAGTATTTAATTTAATTACTGAACGAGGTGGGTGACATGTGTGAAAGGATATTATGTAAAAATTATATGATCTTCCAAAGCAGAAAGAATACAAGTGAAAAGAAGAACAGTGGGGAGAGAAAGGGCAAAGGGAGTAAGGTTATTGACTGTTCTGCAGGTAATAGGGAGAAGTCAAGTGACATTCATTTAAAAAATTGATAAATTGGATAGTTCAAAAATTAAAAAAGAGGACCTTAGAGCATGAGTACAAATGAAACCACTAGGAAACAAAAAATAAATTTTACTATATACCAAAAGATATTAAAAAGAAGGCAGCAAAGACATATTGTATATTGTAAGAAACAGTAAATATTATATGAATTATGCAGTAAATATAACAAAACAATGACAAGGGTTAGTCCAATTCTTTCAATAAATATTAATAGGCTTGACTTATCTATGAAAAGAAGAAAAAAAGACTTTCATATTGGCTCATGGAGCTCTGACTCTATGCTAATTATGGGATATAACTAAAGCAATGGGAATTACAAAAGCTAAAAATAAAATGATGGGCAAATTTATACCAGATGGATATGAACCTAGTATCAAATAAAGCAAATTTGGTGCCAAAAGGCATTAATCAAGACAAAGGATGCTTTATAATACTAAAAGCCACCATTTACAACTAAGGCAAAATAGTTATGAGTGCTTATGCATTAAATAGCATAACCATGGATGTTATAAAGTAGAAGCCACAAGAGATAAAAGGAGGAAGACTTTTTTCCCCCAAGCTTACATGTAACATTCAAAAAATAATTCATAGTTTAGGTCATAGGGAAAACATCAATAAGTTCTATAAAGTAGAAATATTATAAATAATATTCAATAACAATGTAATAAAACTAGACATTTAAAATGAACTTAAAGAATGACTCCAAAAGACTCTTAAATTATACCTAAAAATACCCGAAACAATAATAGAACAACAAAGTTAAAAAAAAAAAAAAAAACAACAGAAAGAAGGGTATAATAAATTCTAAGAAAAATTTATTGAAACAGAATATAGAAACAGCTGGTTAAATTAATAAAAATGTCAATTCATTGAAAAAATTATTAAAATACCAAAAAGAATTAAAATACAAAACCTGATATCTAGATTCATAGTAGAGATATGCAACATAAGAAATGACAAGTGAAAATTGATTATTAATGCAAGGAAATTTACATATCCTAAAAGATCAATTTGTGCATCTCTTTGCAAAAAAATTGAATTTAAATTTATCAAAATTGATTCTAGTAGAAACAGAAAGATTTAGTAAATCAATATACTTAGGAGGAATAGAGTTATCAAGGAAGCAACACTCAAGAAAACACCAGAGCTGGATGTTTTTATAAGGGATAGGTGCATACAATGTGCTACATAAATTGTTATAGAGTATGGGAAATATATAAAATAAGGAAAACTATTCAAATTCTTTAAATAAAGTGAGTGAAATATTAATATCTAAACCTTATAAAGATAGTGATACCATATCATTATGTATATTGGTTTAAAAATCATTAATAAAATATTAAGGAATAGACTCCATTACCACTTTAAGGAAACAAGAAACCATGGTTAAGTGTGACATATATCAACTGACATATAACTCTAAAGATATATTGTTAAATGAAAAAAAATTACACACACATATTCCATACCTATCTATATCTTTATTTGTATCTGTAGCTATATCTATATATTTGTGTAAGAAAAGGGGAAATTATAAACATGTATCTTTTGGAAAAGAAATATAGGAGAAAGAAACCAGAAAATAATAAAATTGGTTTTATATAGGACAGAGGGTATGAAAAAATTATGGATCAATAAGGCAAAAATTAGTAAACACATAGAATATTTTAATGATGTCAATAGCAATTTTGGTTTAGGTAACATTCAGATACCACTGAGCTCAAAAATTAAGAGAACACAGTTTTCCCCAAGGACAAAATGGAGCACATATATAATTTTCCCAACTAATTGATTTCCTATAGACTCTGTCCAAATAAACTTAGATTGTATCATTAGATACACATTATTATTATATTATTATTGTAATCAATAATAAATATACTTAAGCATTTCTTGCATATGTGGAATTTACAAAACAATACCAAATAAATAAGTGTTGAGCAGGTCATAAAAATTAGAATTTTGAAATATTTATAAATTAGCAAAATGCAGGTGATTTTTATTATCACTTATTATAGGAGCATTCAGAGGGAGATTTGTAACCTAACATACATTTCTTTAAAAAATTAACATAAAAATATTAAACAGTCAACTCAGAAAGCTAGTAAAAACACAGAAGAAACACAAATACAGTAAAGAAAGGGCATAATAAAGATTGGAATAAAGCAAGGAATTAAACAAATAAATACCAACAGAGATAATCAAAACTAAAATCCGGTTCTTTGAGAAACTGAGTAACTTAGATAAAATCTGGAAAGGCTAACCATGTAAACTAAGCAGAAGGAATAAAATACTAATATTAAAGCCATCACCAACAGAAGGACTCTAACTATAAGACAGGAATGAATGAGAATGTTGTTGCAGAACCAAGGTCACATTCAGTACCCATTCACATTGAGCCTAGAGGCTGACTTTGCTTTTCTGGTGAGCCCTGCTTTCTGTGTCTGTGCCCTTGTGGGTCCATTCACTATTTCCATAACTTCTTCTTCCTTCTGCACATCCTAGAAACTGTACCTGTTTAATTCTCTTAACCTCAAACCCTTTTTCTTTCCTTTTGATTCTCCTAAACAAAAAGCCAACTAGATCCTCCTTTCAAACTTCTTCTGCTGCATTTTCTCTTGCAGTCAGCACAGGGAAGCATTGCTTTGAGAGGTGAAAAGGTAAATCTCTAAGAGAAAAAAATATCAGTGAAGATCTTAAAAGATTCTTTTTGTGTTTGTATATGTAGGTAATTCACTCATGATTAGGGGCTGTATCTTAGCCCCAGATGGAGGGTGAAATGTGATTTATTTTACCTGAATCCCCCTATTTCAAAATAGAGGTGTATGTTTTGGTGGTTAGTTTAGCCTAGAATACTATGAAAATAGAAATACTGGACTCTTGGAAGAAATGATAAATGGAGATATCTAATGGTGATGATAAAAAAATCTTAACATATAGGTGTTTACATTTGTTAATATGCAATTTAAAAAGTCGGCTTGTTTTCCTCTATCCCATGACTTTTTCTCTCATACATTTGAATTTGCAAAACTCTTAATGTGTCTTGTTAGACACTTTGGCCTGTAATTCTTTAAAACCATGTGTGACTTAATCCATATGCTTTTCATTCATTTACAATCAAATCATCAAAATACAGCCTTTAAAGAGCTATTTGATTTCAAAGAACATTTTTTAATAAGCATTTAAAGCCCTTTGAGAATAAAAACGGGATGCCACATTTTTCCAAGAGTAAACACAGCACAACCAAAAACACACTCGTGGCCAGAGAAATCTGAGCTTCTGAGTTTTCATTCTTTCCCACTCTTGACTAAATGAGCCATCCTCTATCTCCCTTTAACTCCTGGTGAAGCGTGAAGTGTTTTGAGATGAGGAAGTAGTTATTTTTCAAACTACTATTTAAAAATCTATTTAGCTACTTTCTGAGCAGCTCCCGTTGAGACCCACAGTCCAAGAGATGGAGAGAGGGTCTAAAGGAAGAGCCTGGAGACCTGGTAGCAGCTCCTATTCTCCTGAATTAAGATTCCATTAATTTCACAAATGTCAATTTTTCATGGCTTGAGAAAGCTGTGTTTATGTGTCTGTGAACTATGGTCTCTATACTTGCAGGGGCATTTGCCTAATGAACACGTGCCATTCTTGGTTTACCAAGGCTTAAGTGTTGTGGAACAGTGTCCATTGCTCCTCCCTCTCTCTCTCTCTCTCTCTCTCTCTCTCCCTCCCTCCCTCCCTCCTTTGTTCTTGTACTGGGGACTGAATTCAGATGTGCTTTACTACTGAATTACATCCCCAGCCCTTTTTAAATTTTAAGACAGGGCCTTTCTAAATTCCTTAGGACCTTGCTAAGTTGCTAGGGGTGGCCTTGAACTTACAATCCTCCTGCCTCAGCCTTCCAAGTCGCTGTATTACAGATAAGTGCCACTTCACTGGGCTTCATTGCTCATCTCTGTTGATAGCCATATATGTCACGGTTAGTCAGCTTTTTGTCATAGTGACAAAATACTTTAGAAAATCATCCTAAAAGAGGGGAAGTTTTATTTTGGTTCATGATTTCAGAGTTTTCAGGCCATGGTTACTTGGCTCTGTAACTTTTGGCCTTTGATGAGACGGAACTTTTATGGTGGGAAGCATGTGGTGGAACTTAGTGGCTCATGTCATGGCAGCCAGGAAGCAAGGAGACAGGCAAGAGGAAGTACAGTGACTTACTTCCTCCAACAAGGCTCCACCTCAAGTTTCCACTGTTTCCAACAGCGCCCCCAGCTGGCGATCAAACCTTCAACACATGAGCCTTTGGGGGATCATCCAGATCCCAATGCCAACAGTCTTATATGACTCTCAAGTTTCAGTATCCTTTAGAAGCTACAAATTTTGTAAGAAACACAGGATGAAGTAAGCTGTTTGAAATATTTCCTTGGAGGTTCAATTTTGTGTTAGAGCATTTGTGGAATTTATCGTGAAACAATGGCCTCCACAGGGAATTTTAATTAGTAAGTAGAAATAGTATATACCTTTCCCCTGCCTCCTAACTTTTAGAGAGGTGTCAACCAGAGGTTGCAGAGTTGCATTTGGGTGGTTGAAGTAGGATGTGGCTGTTGAAGACAGTGCAGAGATTATTTCTTTCATCTCTTTGAAAGTGATTGGTGGGTGAAGATGAGAAAGACTTTATTATTTAGACTCTAATATGAACTTTTACTCATCCTCATATTATGCAAAACCAAGCCTCCATCTGTCCTGGATCTGTTCATATCTCCTCATGTCCACTTATATCAGCCAGGATTCCTCAGACATCTGTGACTATGTCTATATCTGAGGGATCCTAATATATATCATAAATATGTGCTATATTTATAATATGTAATTATATGAGTTATCGTACATAATATATAAATGTATTATAACATAATATATAGTATACTTATTGGTTATCTTACATATCATATATGTCATGATTATGAAGGCTGACAATCCTACACCAGTCTTACAATCTGCTGTTGGCAACCTGAAGATCCAGGAGGGCTAATGGTGGAGCTCTAGTCAGAAGGCAGGCAGATTCAGGACCTGGAAGAGCAGATATTTCAGTTTGAGTTCAAAGAACAGGAAAAGAATGAAGTCCCAAACTGAGGGAAGTCAGGCAGGAGGAGTTTCCTCTTACCTGTAGAATGGTCTGCTTTTTTGTTCTATTTGAGCCTTCAAAGAATTGGTTGAGGCCCACCCACATTAGGGAGGGCAATCTGCTTTACTCAGTCTACCAATTAAATTGTTAGTCTCATCCAGAAGCACCCTTAGAAACGTACCCAGAGTAAATATCTGGTGCCTAATGGCCTGATGAAATTGACAAAATTAACCATCACAGCATTGTAATCAAAACAGTCATCCTACCCAGGATGTCTGCTGCGACAGTATCTAATGCTTCTCCATGATTACCCTCTTGTTCCACATAATTCACTTTCCAAACCACAACCAGAATTATTTTAGGATATAAATCGGATACGTTTGTTCCTTTACAACTTCCCATTGCTTTTAGAATAAAATTTAAACTCCTTCCCACATCCCTTGGGTTCTTGCCTGCCTCTCCAACCTCAGTGTGTACCACCCTGCCTTTGCCACTCTGGCATTTCTTCCATTTTAGAGCACTCCGAGTTCTTCCCATGTTGGAGCTTTTGGTTTGATTTCCCCTTGCCTCTCAGCAGGTCTGTCCTCTTCTGTCAAGAGTGGGCTCCAAAGTCCTCTATAAGAGACTTTTCCCAGATGCTAGATGAAGCACCCCTCATCTGCTCTCTCTCTCTCTCTCACCTCGACTCTTCCGATCACCCATTTTATTGTAGTTCTTAGCATTTATTGTAATCCGTATTTGTTGTTTATTAGTTGACTTGTAGATTTTCTGGCTCCGTCACTGAAAGCCTCTTGAGGTCAGAGGTTGGGCCAGTCTTGTTCTCCACTGGCTATCTGATGGGCATCGCATCCTTGGCACATAGCTGCTGTCAAATAAACACTAGCTGAATGAACAAAACATGTCCTCTGCTTTTACTGGTGTGTTCTGAAACTGTTTTTGATTTTTCCCCAGCTTTAAGGAGAAGTTTGCGCCTGGAATCGCTGGCAAAAGCAGAACAAGCTGAAACAGTCACACCTGTTGTGGGCACATGGGAGGGTGTTGCAACCCAGATGTGCGTAGGACGGAGGAAAACATAGGTCAGAGGAGTGAGCAGACTGGAAAGTAGAAAAAGAAGCTTCAGGCGAACAACAGCCTGAGCCCAGAGCATAGGGCCCCAGCTTTCCTCAGGTTGTCATCTTGTTTGTGGAATCATGGAGAGGCCAGAGTGGATGGCTGTCTACACCTGGCCAAGGAGGACCAAGGTTCATAAGAAGTTCTCCTTAGAGTACTGTTACCCCAACTTTGTGCCAACTTGCTCAACTGACCTTGCTGTCAGTTGTTTGAAGTACCTGGTAGAAAGTAAGCCTGAAAAATCCCCTAGGTGACCCTTCAGGGAAGACCCACCTGTGTGCATGAGGTTGCCATTGCTCCCGGAGACAGGATGGAGGGCTGCTGTCTGCCCTTCTCTGGTCCCAAGGCCCAAATGAAAGATCTGCAACTAATATAAAAACCTCTTAATCGTCTCATCATGGTATGTCATTGGCCTTGTTGGCCCCCAAGGAACCCCTTCTGGTGGATTCCCTGAGGGTGCTTTTCTGTTTGAGCCTCCCCAGGTTGCTGGGGACAGTGGCTACCAGCTAAATTAACAGAGAAACTTGAAAAGTATCACTAAAAACACACCTTCACAAATTTAGAGCAGGAAAAAACCAATACAAGTATATGAGGAATTTTGAAGGTTTTTTCCTGGCACATCTGGATTTTGGCATCTTTAGAAACACAACCTTTGTTTCAATTTGTCTCAGTTGTTCTACTTTAGTAAAGTTTCTTGAAGTGTGATCCTGGGATTAGTGACATCAGAAGCTTCTAGGAACTTTTGGAAATACAAATTCTCTGCCCCATGCCAAATATACTCAATCAGTAATGGGGGTAAAACCCAGATCTTCGTGTTTAATATGCTCTCCAGGTGATTCAACACAGAAGGTTGAAGTTTGAGAACTATGCTAGAACTCTGGTTTACTCTTCCATCTCAAAACCATGTTTTTCAGGAAAGGTATGACCTGTCATTCATATCTTACATGAATGAACTTATAAACATATATATCATATTAATATAAATACATATATATTCATACTAAAATACATATTTTAGAAATATTTTGTTTTGTTAGCTGTATTGCCCTTAATTAAGAATCAAACAAATTTTAAGAATTGTTGAGAAGCAAGTTTTTTTTTGTTGTTGTTAAAGAATCTTTCCACTGCCTCTGAAACTTAGTCACTGAAATGATATCTCTCCCTTAAAAAATCCTTGAGGGCTGGGTTTAGTAGTGCATGCCTGTAATCCCAGCAGCTCTGGAGGCTGGGGCAGGAGGAAAGCCAGCCTCAGCAAAAGTGAGGCGCTAAGCAACTGAGTGAGACCCTGTCTCTAAATAAATACAAAATAGGGCTGGGGATGTGGCTCAGTGGTCGAATGTCCTTGAGTTCAATCCCTGGTATCCCGCCAAAAAAATCCTTCAGGGATTTTTAAAGCCTATTTTTAGTAACAAGATTAGGAGTTACAAAAATATTGACAAATCCCACAACTCAAGTCTTGTTCATGTTAATCTGTATTCTGAGTATTTTGAACATTTTAAAAATGCTATTTTCTGGTTAACATCTTTTATTTTCATGATGGAATATTAATGTTATAGAAGTGCAGTACAATGTTGTAAGTTTTTTTTTTTTTTTAACTTAAGTATTTGTTTCTTACCTTAGACCAAATTGTAGTTAGTGGGCTTTGGAACCAGAAACACCTGGGAACAAATTTGACCTTTGCAACTTACTGAACAAATTTATGTGAATTGCTTTACATTTTCTATAATTTGGTTTTCATGTTAGAAATATATAAGAGGAAGAGAAAAATATTTCTCTCTTGGAGGTGCTGTGAGAGTTAAATGAGATCAAATGTGAGAAGCATTTAGCCTGGTGCTCAATGAATGATAATTGTTATTATTTGGTAGAACAGTGTAGGGTGGCTTAGTACTACTGTTTAGTACTACTACTCTACTGCCTTTACTACAGTAACACTTGGTTTGGTTCTTGAAATAAGTTCTCATGCTCTATCTAGGTTAACCTTCAAGAAAGGGTATCACCGAGACTGGCGAGTCAGCTGATTGTAATCAGCTAATTGCAATGCTCACAAGATTACAAAAATTTCTTCCCCTGGGCAACCAAGGGTCCCCTCTTGCCCCACATTTATTCTTCACACTTGAATAAACCCACTCCTTTTACTCTTGAAAAAACATTTTTTCCCCTCTACTTCCTCACAGATACCAGTTTTTATTTGGGAAGAGGGTGGTACCAGGGATTGAACTCAGGGGCACTGGACCACTGAGCCACATCGCCAGCCCTATTTTGTATTTTATTTAGAGACAGAGTTTCATTGAGTTGCTTAAGACCTTGCTGTTGCTGAGGCTGGCTTTGAACTTGCTATCCTCCTGCCTCAGCCTCCCAAACCATTGGGATTTCAGGCATGTGCCACCATGCCCAGCCTCACAGATAACTTTTAAAGATCATAGGCCCGATGGGCTCCAGCTAGATGGAGGTACTTTAAAAACTCCTTCGCGATTACAGAGAGCTGAATTATAAATCAGTAACTATCGTGATTGACTTAATTGTCAATCATTTCTGGACGCTAAATTTAGTCATTGTACATATAAGCAGAAATTTCAGGGTTAAAATAAAAAAAAAATAGGTACACAAGTGTTTTGAGTGTGTGTTGGGAGAAGAAAATAGCTCTGGGTATATCTTCCAGACTGAATCTCCCCACTCACTCTTTTGGACTGTTAGATCCTGGGGCTCCTTGAGAAGAGAGTCCTAAATTGGGTAATGTGTCCACCTCTGTAAGTCCTGCCTGAGGGAAATTGTCACATTGTTAGCTGTCTCAAGTTTCAAGCTTGTGCTCAGAATACTGTAGAGCCCCACACTGGAAAGGAGTTAATCAAAGGAAAATTCTTCAGACTTGAAAGGCAAGAGAAGGCAACAAAATTATGACTCTGGGACTATTTTGGCAAGGATTGGGCTGACTGAGCACCCTGGTTATAGTGTTCACATTTCAGCTTATTTTGTCTTTCAACTTGTTTCAAGGGGCAGTGCCAACATTTTTTTTAATAGTTATTTTTTTTTTCTTAAATCCTATTGTTCATATGACCTTTTAAAAACTTGAAAATTCTCCTTGTACTAGGCTTTTTTGTTGTTGTTGTTGTTTCAGTTTTGGCAAAGAGAGCTTTGTGTGTTTGAAGATTATATTGATGGTTTTAGTAGTAACGGAGGCCTGGCTCTCCCTTCGGTGTTCATCTGTTACTTGCTGGGAGGTGCCCATCGACTTTGCTGGTTCTTAAGCGTCAATTAAGTCAAGTGAAGAGGCTTGTGGCATGGATCAGAAAACATGGTCTATTAATGAAAAATAAGACACTGCTCAAAAAATTAGGGTCACTGGGGGCAGATATACAAACTTGAGGCCAACTCTCAAATTTTAAATCTTTGAAGAATTTTGAGAAGGTATATCTCAAATTTTAAAAATCAACTCCTCAGGGTATAAAGATAGTGGATTATGAAGGTCTTTTGGGGGTCATATCATCAAATTTTAGTGATTTTATATAAATGTACAAAAGTTCATTGACATTAAGAACTTCCTTAAGCTTCTGGTTTGTTGGCTTTATTCAAATTGTGGAATTTTTCAGGTACATCCAAAGGTCAAGTTTAAATCAAAGTCCTAAATTGTATTATAGTATTGATGAATAGTGGAAGTCATTGGAGGACATACCTATATCAAGGCAAGTTGGTAGAACTGGAATGTATTAAAATGGAACTGTGGTTCAAGGATTAAAAATCATGTACAGCCGGGTGTGGTGGCGAACCACCTGTAATCCTAGCTGCTCAGGAGGCTGAAGCAGGAGGGTCACAAGTTCAAAGCCAGCCTCAGCAAAAGCAAGACACTAAGCAACTCAGTGAGACCCTGTCTCTAAATAAAATACAAAATAGGGCTGGCGATGTGGCTCCGTGGTCCAGTGCCCCTGAATTCAATCCCTGGTACCACCCCCATTCTGCCCAAAACAACAACAACAACAACAACAACAAAAAACCACCCATGTACGTCATGGTGGGTCTTATGAACGACTTTGGGAGCTGGGTTATCAATTTTAATTTCATAGTGAATTAATAATAAATATGTTGGGCAGGGGATTTTGAGTGAAAATACCTTTAGGAATAAAATAAATCTGGCCAATGAGAGATAGAGAAAGGGTTTTGCCCTGCTTCTGGGTACTTGTACCCTAAAGGGATACAAGTAGGCTGAGTCTAGGTTTCTGCAAGACTATAATGCCAGCATTATTCTCAGGTTTGGAAGGGCATTTTCTTCATATTTATCACATTATGGGGAAAAAATCTTATGTTAGTAGAATATCCCAGAAAGATGCAAGAACTAATTAGATTAGTCTTGAGGGAAACTTTACAAAAGTTAAAAAAAAAAACAAACTTAAATTACTGCACAAGAATCATGCATATTTATGGGATACTGTAAGCTATTTATTTATTTATTATAATTAGGTATATATGATAGCAGAATACATTTTGATTCATTGCACACAATTGCAGCACAACTTTTCATTTCTCTGGTTGTACACAATGTAGTGTCGCGCCATATGTGCAGTCACACATATATCTAGGGCAATGATGTCCATCTCATTCCACCATCTTTCCTGTCCCCATGGCCCCTCCCCTCCTTTCCCTGCCCTTTGTCCAGTCACAGTTCCTCCATTTTTCCAATGCCCTCCCACCTCCATTATGGATTAGCATCCACTTATCAGAGAGAACATTCAGCCTTTGGTTTTGGGGGATTAGGTTACTTCACTTAGCATGATATTCTCCAACTCCATCCATTTACCTGCAAATGCCATAATTTTATACTCGTTTAATGCTGAGTAATATTCCATTGTGTATATATGCCACATTTTCTTTATCCATTCGTCTATTGAAGGGCATCTAGGTTGGTTCCACAATTTAGCTATTGTGAATTGTGCTGCTATAAACATTGATGTGGCTATGTTCCTGTAGTATGCTGATTTTAAGTCCTTTGGGTATAGACCAAGAAGTGGGATAGCTGGGTCAAGTGGTGGAACTTTCCATTCCAAGTTTTCTAAGGAATCTCCATACTGCTTTCCAGATTGGCTGCACCAATTTGCAGTCCCACCAGCAATGTGTGCCTTTCCCCCAACATCCTCATCAACACTTACTGTTGTTTATATTTTTAATAGCTGCCATTCTGACAGGAGTGAGATGAAATCTTAGAGTATTTTTGATTTGCATTTCTCTAATTGCTAGAGATGTTGAACATTTTTTCATATATTTGTTGATCAGATGTATATTTTCTTCTGAGAAGTGTCTGTTTAGCTCCTTAGCCCATTTATTGATTGGGTTGTTTGATTTTTTAGTGTTTTTTTGAGTTCTTTATATATCTTGGAGATTAGCGCTGTATCTTATTTGCATGTGGCAAACATTTATTCCCAAAATATAGGCTCTCTCTTCACTTCATTGTTTCCTTTGCTGAAAAGAAGTTTTTAGTTTGAATCCATCCCATTTATTGATTTTTGATTTTATTTCTTGTGCTTTAGGAGTCTTGTTAAGGAAGTCAGGGCCTAATCTGACATGACGGAGATTTGAGCCTACTTTTTCCTCTATTAGGCACAGGGTCTCTGGTCTAATTCCTAGGACCTTGATCCACTTTGCATTGAGTTTTGTTCATGGTGAGAGATAGGGGTTTAGTTTCATTTTGCTGCATATGGCTTTCTATATTCCCAGTTTGTTGAAGAGGTTATCTTTTATCTAATGTATGTTTTGGCACCTTTGTCTAGTATGAGATAATTGTATTTATATGGGTTTATCTTTATGTCTTCTATTCTGTTCCATTGATCTACATGCCTATTTTGGTGCCAATACCATGCTGTTTTTGTTACTATAGCTTTGTAGTATAGTTTAAGTATTGTGATACCTCCTACTTCACTCTTCTTGCTAAGTATTTTTTGACTATTCTAGGTCTCTTATTTTTCCAAATAAATTTCATGATTGCTTTTTCTATTTCTATAAGGAATGACATTGGGATTTTAATTGGAATTGCATTGAATCTGTATAGTGCTTTGGGTATAGGGCCATTTTGACAATATTAATTTTGCCTACCCAAGGACATAGGAGATCTTTCCATCTTCGCAGGTCTTCTTCAATTTTTTTCTTTAGTGTTCTGTAGTTTCATTGTAGAGGTCTTTTCACCTCTTTTGTTAAATTGATTTCCAAGTATTTTATTTTTTGAGTCTAATGTGAATGGGGTAGTTTTCCTAATTTCTCTGTAGAGAATTCATCACTGATATATAGAAAATCATTTGATTCATAGGTATTGATTTTATATCCTCCTGCTACTCTGCTGAATTCATTTATTAATTCTAAAAGTTTTCTGGTGGAGTTTTTTGGATCCTCTAAGTGTAGAATCATGTTATCAGAAAATAGTGATAGTTTGAGTTCTTCTTTTCCTATTTGTATCCCTTTCATTTCTTTCATCTGTATAATTGCTCTGGCTAGAGTTTCAAGGACTATGTTGAATAGAAGTGGTGAAAGAGGGCATCCTTGTCTTGTTCCAGTTCTTAGAGGCAATGTGTCCAATTTTTCTCCATTTTGAATGACGCTGGCCTTGGTTTAGCATAGATAGCTTTTACAATGTTGAGGTGTGTTCCTACTATCTCTAGCTTTTCTAGTGTTTTGAACATGAAGAGGTGCTGTATTTTGTCAAATGCTTCCTCTGCATCAATTTTTGTACTGTAGGCTATATTGATACATACAGACATAGTGTAATGTTCAAATCAGGGTAAATGTACTTATCTCCTCAAACATTTGTCATTTATTTGTGTCAAAAATATAAAAAATCTTCTCTTTTAGCTTTTTTCGAAATATACAATGCATTGTCATTTTCTATAGTCAGCCTACTATGCAAATGAGCTCTGGAACTTTTTTTTTCCTATTTCATTGTAACTCAGTACCTGTTGACCAGCCTTTGCCCATTGGTCTTCCCCTACTCTCCACAGTCTCTCGTAACCACCATCGTACTCTCAATTTCTATGAGATCTGCTTTTTAAAATTCCTAGGTGGCATTTGTCTTTTTGTGCCTGGCTTATTTCATTTTGTATAATATCTTCTGGTTTCATTGATATTGTTACAAATGACAGGATTCCATCCCTTTAAATGGTTGAACAGTATTCCACTGTGTACATGTACTACATTTCTTTATCCATTTATCAGCTGATGAACATTTAGGTTGATTCCATTTGACTACTGTGAATGCAGATGTCTTTTCAACATACTGATTTCCTAGCCTTTGGATATATATACAGTAGTGGGATTGATTCGTCATGTGGTAGGTACCTTGATGGACATTTGTCAGAGGGAGGAAAATGAGAGAGAATAGAGGATAGACCTGTATTGTGTGTTACAACATTTCTTGAGTCTATGCGCTCAAGTGCTTCTGGGCACTGTGCCTATTGCTTTTTCACTGACTTCTGGGTTGCAGTCAATATAAGAAAGCAAAGATTTGCAAATCTGTTACTTCATTTGTTCTAGTTATCTGCATTGTTACCTGGAAGGGGCACAGGGAGTTCATTCTCTTGGTGACCTGTTTAAGTTAGCTTTTAGTTAGAACCATGATATCTGCCTACTACTTAGATTGAGCCATTTGTCCCTTGCAATTACCTGGAAGAATTGAATCTAGAGGGGAGTTGAAGAGAAGCAGGTGTCTGTGTGAAAGAAGCCAACCTCTATAAGATAATTCTGAATTACAGTTCTTATTCTGCTTTTTAGCAGCTCTGTGACCTTGGACAAGTTAATTTACCAAACCCAGTTGCCTCACCTATAAAATGACATCAAATGTTATATGTTCTTACTATGTACTAGGTACCTTGTCAATCACTTGCCAAATATTATTAGTAAAGGGTAAGGACTGTTATGACCCCCTTTTCAAGATGAGAAGGTGTGTACTGAGGAAATTCAAATAGGTTGTTGCTGGCTATACTGCTAGCAGGCATTGGAGTCCAGAGACTTGAATTCACTGGGTGTTCCCTTAACCAGAGTATGTTTTCTTGACCACCACAATTGTACTTCGTTGGTATTGTTGTTTTCAAATTTATGCCTTATGATGTACAGGCATACAAAGAGTCTAAAGCACTTACCTCAGTGTATAACACACAGTAAATATATAATTATTAACCATTATTATTATTGTACATCAAGCATTATATATAATATACTCAACACTTATTCTAAAATTAGAACTACCAGGAAAGGAAGCTAGGAGTCAGGTTGGTTACATTCATGTGGCTGATAAGAAGCTGCTATTAAAATTTAAGTCAGGTTTTTTTTTTTTTTTTTTTTACCTCTGGAGACCTGTGCTTTTTCTTCCACCTGCAGTTTGTGATATGTGGTGAGAGGATTTCTGAAGGGTCCATAGGTAGAATGGGGTCCATGAACCCTTGGTTGTGCTAACCTAAGCCTTGTCTGTGGACAGAATGTATGATACAGTTCACATATATATACACTATTTTCAGATGTATCCTGCAACCAACACACTGAACCAATCTTGCAATTAAAAAAGTACTAGTAAAAAAAGTACTATGGGCTATGTAATCAATACAGTTTCTTGCCCCTTCATTTTTTTTTCAAAGTTTCTATTTCCCAAGTGCAAATACTCTCAGGTGGCAAGGCAATCATATTTTTGCAGTTAAAAAAATATCTTCATATTGGAAACGTTTTAGGCATAATAAGTCATGTGCGCTCATAAGCCTCTGTGATTAGTAGGAGTCTGCCTATCAAATATGATTACTAGAGCACATTTCGAATGCCAAGTAGGGGATTATCAGAGTGAAGAAACTATAGTGCTCTGCCCAGACCCAATGGGAGAGAGAAAGGGAAGCTCTACAGAGTATCTTGTTCGTGGACACACTCCATAAGACTCTTACAACATTTTAATGGAGGAGAAAACTCCCAGAGGAAATTAAAAGCAAGAGATTTGGCTATGGAAACATGAACACCTAAATTGCTCAAGCCTTTTTTTCCAATTTGAGAAGTGTGATTTCTATTAAAGACGATGGGAATCACATGGCCCTCACCCTGAGCAAACGGGTGAGAATTTCTCCCTCAAGGGTCAGATGAGTTATGAGCATTTGAAAAGAGGAAATTCAGAGTTAATTTTCCAACTCACCATTCCGTTGGGGACCATGCAGACGAGGAAATCCTATTATCATATGGGACAGCGGACAAGAAGAAGAACGAAGCAAGTTTTCACTGTGTCTTCAGTTTCATGAATAAACAATTTGAGATATCGATCAATTCTCTCCTCAGTACCACTTATTCAGTTTTAAGCCTCACTTCAAACTTGGACGGTGCATTGTGTTTGTAATTTAATTTTCTGTCTGTTTTCAGTGATCATTTAAATCAAATTTGTTGACTTGAAAGAACTGTAGTGAAAGGGACTTGAATGGGTAGTGTCAGGATGACAGTAACTTTGAACTCTCTTTTAGGGAAAGAATCTCAAATGTTCTTTTAGTTTTGGAGCCCTTCCTTCAAATGACATCTGAGAGTCCAGTGTATGCACAGATAGAAGGGGTAAAGCTCTGATGGATGCAGTGAACCTTCTTCCATTACCACTTTCTTTCCAGCCCTGCTCTCTGTGCCTGTGAGACATTTCGAGGACCTTGACACATTTTTACTCCTAGGTCTGGTAACCACATTTTAAATTACTGCTGTCCAGTCTTATACAAGGATAAATTTTCTATACAATCATTTCCCAGATTTTCATTTTGTTAGAAAGTTATTGTGCATATCTCTTTTCTACCTTCTTTTTGAAGGAATGATTAGTTATCATCTAAGAGGTAACAGCTGTCTCAGCTCCAACGGAGGGTGAGAAATGAATTCAAAGGATTGAGTATGGTTCCATACACCATCCTATGTCTCTGCGATGAAAGAATAATGAGGGGAGTTGAAAATATAGTAATATAAACCAAAGCATACCTAACTGAATTAAGAAAAACCAGGGCTTCCTCTTACTGAGCTATTGTATGTATGTATGTATGTATGTATATATATATATATATATATATATATATATATATATATGCCAGGCACTCTGCCTATGCTTTTTACAGATTAATTCTTAAACATCAAATGAGGGGACCGAAGCTCAAGGAACCCAAGATAAGATGCTAGGAATTGGGATGCCATCCTAGTTCTCTCTGGTTTTGTGTCTCTATTCTTTTTGCAAGGTCACTTGACTTTATACATGTGATGACTTATATATTCTGCCAGTGTCCTTCAAGTCTGTGTATATACGCAACACACAGACACATGTTTCTTTCAAAATCGTGCTCAGAATAGAATGCATATTAATAATAATTAAACTCTGAGTCTTCAGTTATAAAAGTGGATAATCATATGCAATTTGTAACCAAAATGATAATTTTTAACTTATTTGGGGATTTGTGATGATTAATCTTGGTGGTCAACTTGGTTGGATTGAGAGACGCCTCAAAAATTGGTGAAGCACACTTCTGGGTGTGTCTATGAGGGCATTTCCAGAGACAATGGCATGTGGGGCAGTGATTGATGGGGGAAGGGCCTTGAATGCTGGTGACTCCATTCAACAGGCTGGAATCTGGACTTAACACAAAGTGGAAAAAGGAGGGGGACACGCGGGTGTGCACAGGCTCAATTCTTCTGTGTGTGTGTGCTTTTTGTTGCTGGCATTGCCTGAGTTCACCAGACTCCAGATTCTTCAGCTTTTCAGTGAGGACTCACCCCAGTGTCCCTCCAAGGAGCTCTAAGGCCTTCAGCATGGCATGAGGATTGCATGATTGATCTCTTTTTGTATTGAGGCTCCAGCTTCTTTGCCAGCAGGTGGTCAGTTGTTCAGGGACTGTAAAGCTTCTGACTATACAAACAAACCTAAGCTCACACATACCTTCTGTTGGTTTTGTTCCTCTAAAAAGCTCTGACTAATACAGAATTGTCACTTCAGATCACACACACACACACACACACACACACACATATGTAATCGTTATTTTTTTAGATATATGACAGTAGAATGTATATTGATATATTATACATACATGGAGTATGACTTATTTTAATTAGGATCCCATTCTTGTGTTTGTACATGATGTAGAGTTTCACTGGTTGGGTATTTGTAATATGTAGAGGGTATATTTTTTGAGAATCTCTATAATAATTTATGTTGTTGGTACATTTAGTATCCCTGGGAAGCAAATTAAGCCTGTAGACTAGGATACAGGGAAAAGAAAAACTGGAAAGTTAAAGAGCTGACCTAGAATTATTAAAGTTGGTATTAAGGAAATTGTGTAAGACAGTTGCACAATAATGCAGTACAATAAGTGGTGCGAGATTAATCTTTGTTACTGTTAATCTTCCATTGGCCAGTTATAGCATTATCATGCCTCTTGTTCCCCAGCAGCTGATAATCCATTTTTCTGCTTCTTATTAAGGAGAAACTCTGGGAAGGGATCTTCACCCCTTCACTGAAAGAACTCCAGAGAGAAAACCTTATGGTTAATTCAATCTGTATTCTAGGTGTCTCATCATTGTTTGATGTTGTATCATTTCTTCCTGCTAGAAAGGTTTCTTGAGTTTCCACGATGCTACACTCTCCTACCCCATTGGCCAGTCTCTTCCTCCTTCGTTTGCTTCTTCCTTCCTGTCCTGAGAGGTCACAGTCCAGTTCTTACCCAATTCACCTTGTTATTTACCTTTTCCTGTTCTTCTCCACTTACACTGGCCTTGCTCATTCTTGACCACACCATGCTTTACCTGCCTCAAATTTTCTATTTTTCCCCCTCTACGTGACATACTTCCTCCTCAAACACCTGCAAGACTAGCTTTCTCATTTCATTTTAGTCTTTGCTGAAATTCATATATCCCCCAGCCCAGAGTCATTCTGAATTCCCTTACCCTGCTGTATTTTTCTTTGAAAAATGATTGTGATGTGAAATTACATAACTATTTGTTTATCCATCTTGTCTACCTTGCTAAACTATGAGCTTCTCTAGGGCACGGACCTGTTCTCTTTTGTACACTGCTATATCACTAATAACCAAAACAGTGCCTGGCATTTCATAAGGCTTGCAAGGCACTTTATAAAGTAATATATTTTTGAACTAAGCAGATCCATGTGAAGTAACAGTGCATTGTATTAAATTTATACAAATTAGCCACACTCTTGATTACTTAAATATATGAAATGTATAATCACACCCTGATATTTTAACCTTGTTCATTGTCTCTTCAGGTTTCAATTCAATTTAATCCTACTTTTGTGTGTCAGTGTTCCTGTTTTCCTTTTTTCTTTTCTTTCTTCTTTCCCCGCTGCCGACTCCCTTCACCCCACTGCTGAGGTGCAAACCCAGGACCTTGAGCATGCTAGGGTAAGTACTCTACTATCTCTGAACTACATCTCAGCCTATGTGTGCATATCTTTAATGAAAGTTTTACTTTGAAATAATGGGGATGTATATGTATACATGTATGGTATATTTAGGTTAGTTATGTGTTTATGCAAGCACAAGCACAGATATACACATTCACAAGGGCACAAAACTGGTGGAGAAATTGAAACCAGATGATACATGAAGAACTCCTCAAAAGTAAAGCACCAAATCTGTTATTAGGAAGAGAATAGTTTCCACACTGAACAATGGATACACATATTGGCTTTTGCAGTAGCTTATGGATAGATATTGTTTTAAAAGATAGCAAGGAATCCCCCAACCCACTTTGTTTCCTACTAGGAAATTAACCAAATAAAGAGTACATGTTAAGTTAGTGATGGTGAACACAGTAATGGGCAGTTCCTCTAATATCATGGTGGGAAATTTGTACATGTAACTTTCCAGGAAGATAGCCCTGTGTCAATCATCAGAGCTTCTCTTGGAGCAAGGCCATGATTTATTGATTCTAATCGATGGGAGGCATCAGTAAAAGAACTGAATAAAAATGCAAAAGGAACTATAAGAAAGATATGTCTCCACTATTTTGGAGAAGAACATTCAGGTATGAACACATGTCGGCATTTCTCCAAGTTGGACTATTCCTTCCCATTTTTATTTGATCTTATCCTGGAAATTCTTTATATATTACTTTCATAAATAGAAACAAAAATTGTGAGGATTGAAAGAATCGTTAGAAAACAGATCTCACATTTTCCATGTGGGATTCATACAATAGTTCAAATATCCTTCTCTATGTTGGTGTGCAGTATACATTCAATCAAATCAAATTTGCATAATTAAGAAATCTCTAAACTCAGAGGTAGCCATCCATTATCTTGTTCTCTAGATGTTTAAATGAAAAACAGACCAAGTAGCATGTTTATGCAGACAATTCTTTTTATTCATGAATGTAAAGGAAAATGTCATTGTAAATTTAGCAGACCATTTTGGATATAAGTGAATTTTCAGAGAATGAGCAGTCACTTTGCTAAGAATGATGAATGGTCCTCTCCAAGATGAGTAAGTGTGGTAAACATATAACTTCTGGTCACATATAGTTTGTCTGCCAGATGATGCCTCACCTCACCCCATCCCTCATCCTCAACCCATCTCTGACCCCACCTCATTCCAGACCCCACTTAATCCTGGCTTTGCAACTCCAGGGGCTCAGGAGCTGCAGTGGGGTGAGGTTCAAGGCTGTGGAGAGATTTGAGAATGGGAAAACTATGTCTGTTTCACGCATTACTTGTTAATAGAAACAGCTGAAGTTTAACAGTTTGTTTTGGGGGCCATGTTTAAAAATCCCCAGCAAGAAACAGCTGTATCAGTGCACAGCTGTGTCAAAACAGCCTTGTCAAAAATATCATGTTTGCACATATTTTTTCCTAAATGATTTTGGACAAATCACACTTTTCTGTATCTTTCTTCTCTTCATAGGTATATAGTCATGTATGCTTTATAGCATATGCCTGGTAAACACATTTACAAAGCGTAAGGATAAAAATCTGATGCTCACTTGATATATGACTGTTCAAATTAAATCACATTATGACTTTTTGGGACTCCATTCACCTAGGATATCTCAGGCCATAGTCTGCATTTCTGAACTTTATAGTTTAAAATTTAGAATATAACATGCAAATCTGAAAAGAATTACCATTGCTTTAAAAGCGAAATCCCTTCAATAAGTTTAGGAGAACAGAGAGCAATTGAATGCAACAGAGCAAAAAAGATCAAGTTTTATTTTGGTTATGATCATAAACTCAGTAACCAATAACCAGTCTTTTCCCACTGTTGGTAGCATGATGAATCTCCAAATCCCTATTTCTTTTCTTTAACATTTATTATTATAAAACAGAAATGAGTGCACTGCATTTTCCTCTTTCATATAGTGTGATCCTCACACTGTTTTAAAGTTGAAGTGAATGAGAGGAGTCAGGTGGATCTTCGCTGTTATATATTACTTTTGTAAAGATCAGTTTGGACATGACTTGCATACTTACAATGGGGTTTTAAAGCTTATTGTAAATGCTGTTTCTAAATTTTTAGAATGTATACAAAGTTGAATAAGGACAGACAAACTGTGTGGCCTTGGGTGAGTCTCTTGACCTTTGTAAGAGTCTGTTATGGTTTAAATGTGTTACCTCCAAAGTCCAGGTATTACTAATGTGATAGTATTAAGAGGCGGGGCCTAGAAGAGGTGATTAGACTATGCAGGCAGCTTCCTCCTGAATGGGATTAAGGGCCATATAAGAGAAGCTTTATACAGTGTTTGGCTAGCTCCCTCTACCTTCTGCCACCTGAGGACACAGTATTCCTCCATTCCAAAATAGCAGCATCAAGGCACCATGTTGTAAAGCACACAGCAGCCCTTATCAGATAGCCAAATCTGTTGGCAACTTGATCTTGAACTTCCCAGCCTCCAGAACTATAAGAAATAAATTTCTGTTCTTTATAAGTTACCCAGTCACTGATATTCTGTTATAGTAAGACAGTTGAGCTAAGAAAGGGTCAACCTCCTTATCTTTAAAACTGAAACGATGGTACTTGTCACTCAGGGCTGCCAGGATGATTGAAATTGGCTCACATGAAAAGACCTTGGTCCTGGGTAAATGCTCAGTCTAGATGCCACCTAATTCACCAAACTTCTGTATGCCTTTTCCTGTAGCTCTTAGACTTTGTCCCCAGCTTGCCTTGGTGTGATCTGATTGTCACAAGAGGAGTGTTCTTGGATAGATTAAAAAAGAGAAGTTTACAGTCTTCCATGTTTCTTTCCTCCAGTTGTTGTAGGACTTTTGGAAAGCAGCTAACTGCAACCAGCCTCACTGAGTTCTCAGCTCAGAGCATCACTTAGGCCCTCTCTCCTATAGATCCCCACTGGGCCAGGCTTGACCTGAGCCCTGGGTGGAGGCACAGAATGCATCCTACCTTGCCATCCCATATGTATTCTCATGCCTATCCAGATCCTCCATGTGTATATGTTGAGAGAACCTGTAGTTACCCAACTAAAATAACAGCCCAAGATGCACATTTAGGTGACACTTTTGTATGAATGAGATGCCGAGTGCAAACAGAAAAAGATTCAGAGTTCTTTGTCCTTATCCCTTATGGAGAATCATGTTAGCTAGTGAGGTTGGAAGGTAGTGCATGAATTGATTTGGAGATGGGCAGGAAACAGGAAAGACTGGAAGTCCTTGATAACTTCTATAACTTTACCATGATCAGTTCTATCTTCCACTAAATTATAGCCTGTGAAACGGAGAGATTTCCATACTAAATGTTCTGGAATTTCTGAGTGGCATCTAACTCAGAGAAAGCCCTTGGTGGAAGATTGTTATTCTGTTTGATATATTAAATTGATGAATGAACTTCAGTTGAATAAACGTTCCCATTTTTGATAGCTTCCATATCAGATAAACTATAGTATTGTTCTTTACTTTGACTGCTCATTGGGGAACTTTAAAAAAACAAAAAAACAATTCACTGACGCTGGGGTCTCAACCCCAGAGATTCAAGCTTAATTGGTCCAAGTCATGACCCACAGAGTAAGAGTTTTAAAGTTCCCCAGGTGATTCTACTATTTAGCCAAGGTTTAGAACCACTGGTCTAGATTAAGGATTAAAGTGCTTGGGGCTAAGTCTATAATTTATATAAACTGGCAAAAAAAATTCCCCATGTTCAATTCAGTGCATACTTGCTCAGAATTCATTCTCTTCAAGGCCCCTTCCTTTAACCCTGAGTTTGCTGTTTATGAATAGGTATCTTTAGAAAGAAAATAAACAAAATTTTACATTTTCGTTGGTTGTGTTATGGCTAGAAGTAACTGAATACAAATCTACTATAGTAAAGAAATGTACAAATTGGTAAGATAACTTAGAAATGTTTGTGCAAAATTCTCTTTAGGAGAACTAAATTGATAAGTGAAAAAGGGAAATAAAAGCCAAACCAACAATTACAAAACAAAAATAAAGAACAAAAAACTTGGGAGCTTTCCTCATCTGGCCACTAGAAAGCATTTTATATAATTAAACAATGAACCATTAACAACATAATGGCAAATCTTTCCTAATCTGGACTTTGAAAAACTTGAATTGAAATCAACATGAAAATGAATGCCAATATTGTATCATTTGTCACCTTAAAAGGCATATGAGCAAGGCCAGAATTTGGTTCTCTTCACCATTCTCTAAGATCTAACTGGGTTCTCTATTCTCAGCACCACATATAAATAAATAAAATAAAGGTCCATTGATAACTAAAAAACATTTTTTTTTAAAAATTGGTCTTTTCCACAAACCACAAAATTAGAAATTAAGGGAAGGAATGACTACAGATAAAAAGGAAACTGAAATAATTTAAAGATAACTTATTTAAACCTTTTCAGAGATATTTAAATGTTTGCAACAAAGAAATAAGTTTCTGGAAAAATAAAAATGATCAATTTTGTGTTGACCCGACAAGAACAACTCTAGGGAAGGAAAGTTTATTTTGGCTTATGACTTTAGAGCTTTAGTTCATGGTAGACCAACTCCATTGTAGTACACCATGGTGGAAGAGTGTGGTACAGGGAAGCTGCTCATGATATGGCAGCCGGGAAGCAAAAGGTGGGTGGAGGGGCCATAATGCAAGATGGCCTTCCAAGGCATGCACCCTAGTGACCCACCTACTCCAGCCATGCCCCACCTGGCTATAGTTACTACCCAGTCCATTCTAAGTAGGATGGACTGATTAGTTTACTGCACTCACAATCCAATAATTTAGCCCCTGAACTTTCCTGACACAGGAGCTTTTGGAAGACACCTCATATCCAAACCAGAACACCAGTATTATTTGGAAATACATGGAACAGTTACATAGACTACTGAATAATTGAGAAATATTCATGAAACAATTTCTGCTAAGTTCAAATGGTTTCACAAGTACATTTTATCATGCTTTCAAGGTACCTGTAATTCTAATTCTACTTCAGTTACTGAGTCCAGAGGGTAGAAATGCTTACAAATCATTTTTTTAAAAGATTTTTTTAGTTGTATATGGACTTAATGCCTTTATTTGTTTTTATGTGGTGCTAGGATCAAACCCAGTGCCTCACAGTTGCGAGGCAAGTGCTTTATCACTGAGCTACAACTCAGGCCCCTTTCAAATCATTTTTTAAAAAGCCATTATAACAATGTTACCCAAACTATACAAAGATGGTACACAAAAGGAAATTATAGGTAATCTCAGAGACTTGGGAGGCTGAGGCAAGAGGATTGTGAGTTCAAAGCCCGCTTCAGCAAAAGCGAGGTGCTAAGCAACTCAGTGAGACCCTGTCTCTAAATAAAATACAGCTGGGGATGTGGCTCAGTGGTTGAGTGCCCCTGAGTTCATTCCCGGGTACTTTAAAAAAATAAATTATAGATAAATCTCCTTTATGAATATATAACAATATATTAAAATATTCTGACAGGAGACATTTTCAAATATTTGGGTTCGTTTTTAAACTTTTAAATGTTTTTTACTTTCATTTTCTTTCTTCACCATAGAGCAGAAGGTCAGTTTGGGCTACTGTGCCTCAGGGGAAGTTTGTGGCGAAGAGGGAAGCCAGAGCTGCCTCTGTGACACTTCCTCTCCAGGTGTGGCCTGTAAAGCTGGAGCAGATGAGGAGATAGGCTAGGAGTCTTGGAGGAGGTGGAGGAAAGGTGAGCCTCATAGATGATGAGAGCCTTCCCCCAGACGACTAATAAGGGGATCCTGGGGCCAGAGAATTAGAACTGTGAGCAGCAGAGCTTTGTACCTCTTCATGTACCTCTGACTTTCTAAGATTCCCAATAGAATGAAATAAACATTCACTGATTGTCTAATTAGGCTAATGTTAGATGATTGAATACCTGGGGAGCACCTGCATTGTGCTTGGTCTTGCCACAGTTCTATTTATTATCCATGGTAGAGGAGTAGCAGAACCACGGCAGATCTGGAGAGGGTATGTGGGGCTCACATCTAGGTGGGGACAGTGCAGAGTGACAACTGTTGCTTAGCCAGCCCTCTCCAAGCCTTGTTTCTCTCTATGACTACAAGCTCTTCCAGCTACTTGGAGTTGGGTGGTGGGACTATGGAAGAGTTGGGGAGTAAAAATGTGTAGATTTAAAGATAATAAGATATTTATTATCACCCGAGCATAACCCCATTATATTGGCAGTTATACATATCTTCACAATAAAATAACAAACCTCAACAATGTATAATTTATTCCAATAATGTCATATTTGTGATTTAAAAAAAATCATTGATATGATCCACTGTATAAATTAAAGATGAGAAAATCATGTTGTCCCTGTGAATAACAAAAGGCATATGACAAGCACACCCATAGCTGCTTAACAAATATGTGTTTATATATGCGTTTGGTACATATAATATATGAAGGTGCATATGTATAGTATAAATTATGTCATATGTAATCTATATTTCATGAATTCATTATTATTTAATTTCTTTTTAGCTAAACAACATACCTGGAGTTTTTCACACTAATATGTGGAGAACTTCCCAGCATTTAAAAAAAATTTTTATATTAATTATTATACTAGAGTTTATCCAGCCAACACTATTGATTGACATTTGTGAGGTAGCCAATCTTGTAAAAAATAATAATAATACTGCAGCAAGTATTAGCAAACATACATTTTTCTAAACTTTCTTCCCTAACTGCTGATTTTGAAAATTAAGAACAAATTCTTTTGGCTTACTTTAGGGCTAGGATTTTATTTTATGTAAACAGAAGTAAGTGCAATACGAGTTATTTTGTATTTTGGAGACTACTAAAGGTTTAAGTAACTTGGACCAGATCTATCTCAGATCTGTGTTTATAAAGTCTGCTATTTTTTATTGCTTTTCTAACTTGAAGACACAAAATCTGTACAATTTAGTTTCCCAAACCATGGGGACAAGACATGATTTGATACTGATTTTCTTTCTGTGTAACTGCAATCCCTAGACTATTCTACACCAAGAAAACCCAATTAAATCGAATACCAGGATACTTTGTTGTTGATGGTTTTCACCTTACCTTTGATCTCTCTAAGGGTGACTCTAGGTTCTTCCTCAAAGAATCAGTAAGGTTTGTCACTTTCGGTTAAAATAAGCTGATGTAGATTTTAGAATCATCAATTAGGAAGGACACAAGAAAACATAATTAGTCTAATTAGGCTAATGTTAGATGATTGAACTGCCAGTGCATGAGTATGGAGAGTCCCAGCAACACCATATGGATGCAATAAATTTAGTTTCTTCCCATATGCAAGTTATTTTGTATTTTGGAGACTACTAGCTATTAAACATTTTCAAATATGTTTTCCTGGGTGTCAAGGGATAGAAAACATCTTTGGTACAAACTAGTAGAATTTCATGTTTGAGTCACATAAGATCTTATATTACATGTGATTAATGTTCTGGAAAATTTTAAAAGATTATTGCCACCATCTAATTTTAAATATTTTAAATATTTATCTTCAACAAAGACTCTACTTCTTTGGACACTTAGTTCTCATCAGTTCATTTTTCCAAGGTACAAATAATTTGTTCATGTTTTCTTCTTGACTCTTGGTATTGTAAAAGTTAATGAGTCCCTAGGTTATCACAAATATGGAATAGATGACATTTTAAAACAAACTTTTAAATAGTTTGGTCTTAACCCAGACACATATTTGTAAATCAAATGAATGCAGGTATATTTTATTATATATTTTTGCTAATACTGAATCAATTTACACTATAGAATCAGAGTAATCCATTCACAAACCTGGCAATACATCCAGAATGAAATAGACCTTACTTACATAGTACCCAAGGTTTCTATAGGAGAGAATACTTTTGCACAATGGACATCCATAAATAGCAAATATATGATTAAAAGAGTGTGAGTAGCCTGATAAAAAGCAGAATTCTAATACTCCAAGGATTATTTATAACTTAGTGATATTGAAGTAAGGATAAGTAAATTAGTTATTTTTGTCTTTTCAAGAATGGCAATTTAAAAATTCTTCCCTGTGTGTTTTTATATGTCTAGGTCATTCTCCTGAGATCCACCTTTTAGGCAGTAGACATTTAGCAGTCCAGCTGGTAACTGCATTTCCAAAGGCCATAGAATAAAATCTGTTCAGCTCATAATGACAGAACAGATTTAGTAGTGGAATTTCCTCTGGATTTTGATGCATGTCTGCTATATTATTTTCCCTATTTTTTCCTTGGTTCCCTATGTCTTTAAATTGTTATTTTCCTGGGTCCAGATTAAAATTTCCTGGATGTTCAATGTATAGTTGGGTGAGTGTGTGTGTGTGTGTGTGTGTGTGTGTGTGTGATTATTTAGCTAGAAATCAAACAAAAGTTTTCTCTGAGTAGTACTTCTTTGAAGTAAGTTTTTTCTTCTCAAGGGTAGAGAATCATTATGCTGTAGTTCAGTTGAATATGGCCTTGTGTGTCTGCAAATTAGACTATTGGGAAGTATTAGGATCAAAAAAATATGGGCTGGTTTTACCTTGTATGTACTTAACAACTTTCACATGAGGAGAGAACCTCACATTGGACCAAGTATGATTAAAGGCACAAGTGGAGCAGAGGGGATTTAAGCTAATGTCCTCCAGAATGTGGCAGAAAGAGTCTTATTTGTTTGGGATGAGACTTGCCTTTTTTGTTAAATTCTTTTTGGTTTAACATGTATTTTCCTTTCTTAATTCTTCAAATTAAGACCTATTCAGTAAGTTTTGTTCTGCGGAAAGGACATTCATCTGCGTATGGTGTGTAATGGAAAGGAACCTGAATTTAAAGCTTATTTTCAGGATTAACCTAGAGGATTTTCCACTTTCTTAGAATGGGCAAAATAACACACAGAAATAATACACGTGCAGGAAAAATGGGAAGTTTGTGAACCCTAAGCTAAGAAATATTTTAAGTGACACATGTACATGAGCTTACTCTGGTCGAAACAAGAGCCTAAGGGTCCTCACAACTGACAGTCTCCAAGAACACCCTGTACTCAGGGAAAGAAGCCTCAAAAGAATGTCAGTGTGCTTCTCTGCCTGACTACATCAGCAGGCCCTCCAAACTCTGCCTTGTCTTCCTTCCTGGCCCAGGCATGGGCAAAATTCCTATTAAATTCCACCTTTCATCTTCTGGAGAATGGAAGTGACTTTGCCTGCTTGTCTAGGGGAAGATTTTTTTTTAAAAAGTCTAAAAAACGGAAACTCAAGACTTTGTACAGAATCTTTGTAGCAAAGACAAACAAGGAAGCAGGATGTTGTATCGTCAGAATGATTTCTGTTGTACATAATAGAAAACTCAAGTCTAACTGGGTTGATAAACAAAAGGGATTTATTGGCTCATGTTACTGAAAAAGTCCAGAGGTATGAAAGGCTGCAGGTGAAATTGGTCTAGGATCTTGCTGCTTCTCTGTGACTAATTCAGTTTGTTCTCATGTCACTCAACTGTTTTCACATATGGTCTTTGTCCTCATACTGTCTTTGTGGTCCAAGATGGCTTCAGCTTCAAGGCCTTATATCTTCACAGTACATCTTTGCCAAGCAGGAGAGAACCTCTGTCAGGGTCACTGTGTCCCACAACTCCAGGGGCCTCAATTCACGTGGAATCATGTGAATCAAGTTTTTCAGGGTGGTGGGGAGTGGTGGCGCTGGCATCTGCATCCCAGAATTCCCAGCAAAAAGTATCTTGATTATTTCAGGGTTTGGACCAGTATAGTCTCCATATCCACCCACGAACCATGTACTGTGTCATGGGAATGGAATGCCTATATTGGTTTAGTCTAGGGATGGGAGGCACCCCTGTAGAAAAATGGGTAAGATTCATTGGAACCACATGGATTTCCAAAAGAAACTGGGGATTATTTTTTAAATTTATTTTTTGTTTTGTTTTATGATTTATTTCATTATTGATATATAATTATACATGTTTATGGGTATAATGTGATGTTTTCATACATGATACACTGTGTAATGATCAAATAAGGACTATTAACATATCCATCACTTCCAACATTTATCATTTATTTGTGGTGAGAACATTCAAAATCCTTTCTCTGGCTTTTTTTTTTTTTTAATTTCTATATGCAGCACATTATCATTATCTACAGTTACCCTACTATGTAATGGGAGGCCAGAACTTATTTCTCTTGACTGTAACCTAGTACCTATTGGCCAACCTTTCCCTATGACTCCTCCCCCAATCCTCCTCGGCCATTGTTAACCACTATTCTATTCATGATTTCTATGAGATCAACGCATTTAGATTCCACGTGAATGAGATCGTATGGTGTTTGTCCTTCTGTGCATGGATTAGATCTGTTTAGTGCTGGGATGGTAAACTGGGGATTATTTTTAAGAGGCAAATAAATGATGGTAGCTGCAGTATCCTGCTTTAGATGTTTTGGACAAGAACTGTCCCCTTTCTCCATGACAGCTACCTTGAGCACTAAACCTCTCTGACACTTTTCAAGGTCTCTTCTTCCTTTCTTTCCTTATACTCTGCAAACTATTACATTTGATTTCTGCCTTCACCATTTTACTGAATTGGTTCTCACCTTGGAAAATCCAAGGGAAACTTCAAGTCTGATATATTTGACCTCTGCAGCATGTGGTAATTTGATTATAAGTTTTTCTCCCTTGATTACCTTGATGACATTACTAGTCATCATCCCCACTGTGACGCCCAGCAAACCTACTCACAGTTACTTATATGCCTCAAATGGACTCTAATGAGCTCCCATTTAAAAAAGAAATAATTGACCATTCCTTTCAGTGAGTAAATGAGAAATGATTTCCCCATAAAATACTTACAGTATAGCTATTTGCCATATTATTATTGCTTTGTAATTCTGTATTAACTTTTCAGCACTATAAAAAAATATGAAACAGGCTACTAATGAAGAAAATAGGTCCATTTAACTCAAGGTTTTGGGGGTTCAAGGAAGGGCATAGCACTCACATTGGCTTAATTCTGGTGAGGACCTGCTCAGCTGTGTCACTTCCTGGTGGGAATGGTGGGAACAAGTGATTACATTTTGAGACAGGAAGCAAGAAAGAGCAGGGTGGGGTCAGGCTCAGGCTTTCAAAATAATCTTCTCTTGAGAATCAACAAGAGTTCCATGAGAAACACTTTAATCTCCTTTGAGAGAATGCTCCCAATTGACCTAGAACCTCCCAGTAATCCCCACCTCTTAAAAGTTCCAGCACCCTGGGGACGAATCCTCTAACACATAAACACTGGGGGAATGCCCAACATCCAAACCATAACAAATACCATTATGGCTATTTTTGAAAATTCATGAAAATAAAAGAAAGAAAAATAATCTGTAGTTCTGTCATCCAGATATAAATGTTATTACCAAAGCAGATTATTTGATGTCTTTTGAAAAATGTGAGATTAAGTGATTTATACAAAATTTTTTGTTGTTTAAGTTTTTTTTTTTTTTTTTTTTTTTTTGGAGGAGATACTGGGAATTGAATTCAGGGGCACTTGGCCACTGAGACACATCCCCAGCCCTATTTTGTATTTTATTTAGAGAAAGGGTCTCATTCAGTTGCTTAGTGCCTCGCTTTTGCTGAGGCTGGCTTTCCACTTGCAATCCTCCTGCCTCAGCCTCCAGAGCTGCTGGGATTACAGGTGTGTGCCACCACACCTGGCTGTTATTTAAATTTTTATAACTTTGAACAGTGCAGAAAATTTGAAAGATATAGAAATGAATTTTATCCCCCAGAGATAGCCACTCTTACTTAATTTTTACATCTCCTTACTGTTGAGATGGCATGAGAGGTGCTTGGAAACAGTTAATATCTACAGTGGCAAATAAAAGTTTTATTCATCTTTTGCCATGGAAAAAAAATCCCAACAATTTTGTCTGGTCAATACAGTTTTTATTTTAAATTCAATTTCATCTATTTATTTTTTAATGTGGTGCTGAAGATCGAATCCAGTGCCTCACACGTGCTAGGCAAGTGCTCTACCACCGAGCCACAACCCCAGTCCTTGTTCAGGCTTTAGTGTTACAGAAAATCATTATTCAAGTTCCTGGGCAGTGGAAGTAATCATTATGTGGCACCGTGCAGCTCTTTTTTGAAAGGGAATTAAAGAGAGTTTATATATTCTCTCAGTGCAAGGCTTAATCATTTAAATATTTTCTTCATTATTAACAAGGTGGTAACAGAATAGGACCAGTTCGTGTTTTGTGAGATGGCAGGAAATTCTGTGTAAACCGTGGGATGAAGAGTGGGCATGAGAAAAATTTCCTGATTCTGGGGAAGGAAAGGAAACAGAAGCTGAAGGGAAACAGAGGAGAGCTTCTCTCCCCAGGCTGCCCAGTTCACTGGACCATGCACCAACCAACCAAATTGCTAAGAAGAGGAACATAGCCACAGTCTTTCATTTTGATTAATCTGTATACAAACTCTCCAAATAATATTTGTTTTTGAGAAAGAGTTTCAGCATTGTGCTTTCTTTTTAAAATTAGTGCACTATAATTATACACGATAGTGGGATTCATTATACATATTCATTTATGGACATAATTTGATCAATCTCATTCCCAGTACTTTTCCTTTCTCCTTTTTGCTCCCTGACCCACTTGTCCTTCTCTCCTGAGCTCTCCTCTATTATTATTATTTTAATTAGCATATTAGAACTATATAAGCAAGATTCCATGTGGTATATTTGTACATGAACATAATTTGGTAGATTTTGTTTCCCTGTGTTCTCCTCTCCTTCCTCCCTCTTGATTCCCCTTCCTCTACTTGTTATTTATCCAAAAGAACTAAAATCCACATACTACAATGATACATACCAATGTTTATACATATCAATTCTCAACATCGTAGGTGCCTGTCAACAGACAAATGGATAAAGAAAATGTAGTATATATGCAAAATGGAGTTCTACTCAGCCATGAAGAAGAATGCAATTGTGTCATTTGCTAGTAAATGGAACTAGAGAACATCAGGTTAAGTGAAATAAGTCAGATTCAGAAAGTTAAGAGTGAAATGTTTTCTCTCATGTGGAAGTTAAAGAGAGAGGGAGAGGGAAAAAGGAATCTAATGAAAATAGTAGTGTGATTTCTCAGATCCTGAATACTTGAATATGTTTTGTTACCTTCACAAACTGGGTGAGAATAGTCTTGGAGTGAAAAAAAAAATTTTTTTGGAGGGGGTACCGGGCATTGAACTCAGGGGCACTTGACCCCTGAGCCACATCCCCAGGCCTATTTTGAATTTTATTTAGAGACAGGGTCTCACTGAGTTGCTTAGCGCTTCTCTTTTGCTGAGGCTGGCTTTAAACTTTCGATCCTCCTGCCTCAGCCTCCCAAGCCACTGGTATTACAGGTGTGTGCCACCAATACTGGCTTGTTATGAAATTTTAATTTTAATTTTTTGGCATTTATTTGATAAGTGTATGATATCCTGAGTTTTATTCTTTGAAAAAATATCCACCTTATACTTGTAGACTTTTTTTTTTCTATTTCCATTCAATTATTTGGCCAAATGACTTTATCTATAAGCCTTTGTTGATTTTTTTAACCAAAATCTACTTAAAACCCCTTTAATATAAGAATTATTTTCAAGTCAAAGTTTTTTTCAATTAAGTCTTTAACTATTGCATTGTATCCAACTATGATGCCGTTTTCTTCAGGGTGCTAAAATTCTTACTTTAAATCTTCATTTTCTTTTTCCTGTGTAAGTCATTTTCTCTTCCATCATTGTCTCTTTATCTCTTTATTTTAAAGTCTAAACTCTGGTAGAACATTCCAAATTTGTCCCTAACGATATGGATTTAATTTTTCATAATTTTATCATATATTGCTGCCTTTTGTAAAGATATAGTTATATGATTGAATTTTAGTTTCTTTTAAACCTTCCTTATTTCACATACACTTTTTTATTTATTGCCTTTTAGTCTCACCTCTTTATTTACTTTCTTTTCCCTTTTGATAGAAACAACATCTATTGATATTCTGGGAAGAATACCAAACTATTTCTCATCTTCTGCAAGATGATTCTGAGTCTTCATTAAAATTCATTTCCTATTGTTTATTTTTCCTTGTAAGTCTTTATATATTTTTTGGATTTCAGTTTACTAGAAAGACAAATCTATCTATGTTTACTGTTTCATAGGTAAGTTGCTTGGGTTGTTCTTGGCCATATTCTCTGGTCATTTGTTCTAGAAGAATCTTCTCCAATGTGCTGAAAGCACGTTTATGCATTTGGCTAACATGTGTCTGAGGACTTTCAAGGCTTTGGCTGACTCCAGTTCATTTTGCTGAAAAACACTTCAATTTCCTGATAAGCTCAAGCAAGTAAGCTGAATGTATCATGGAGGAAATGTGATTTCTAGCATATACCACAATTAAAACTTTTTTGACTCTCAGAAAATACATCACTCATTCTATTCTCTCCTCACGGACACACACCTGCACCCACATACACTTGTGGATTCCTGGAGGTTGCTTTCTTCATTAGAGTGTGGAAGAGTAAGGAATTGATGGAGATGGTCCTGTAGTTTGGGTCTCAGAATTCAAGAGGTGGCTTTCTAATTTTCTGATTGGTTTACTGGGTTAAAAGATGATAGTGAATTTTGGGCAAGCAGATAAGGGGGGGTTAGCATTGGCAGTCCATTTTGTGTTCAGCCTGCACACACAAAATAGATCTTAGATTTTTGAAGAAGATTCATAATTGGTCCTGCTTTGAAGGTACTGAGAGGTTTTGTCTCTGTCTTCATGAAGATCTTGGTGAGAAGTTGTAAGAGGCCCCTTTCCCAGAAATAATAACTAATCACTTATATTTTTTGGTGGCTCAATCCACTTTAGTTTTTGTTGCTACCACCAAAACATCTTTCACTGTCTTTGATAGTATTCTTTCTAATCTTCACTTCTGGATAACAGCAAGGAATGTATGTAACTACCATTGGAGGTTTGTGCCCAAATGTCCCATATGTACCTCAAATTCAATGTTAGTTTCATGCCCTTGCCCCAACCTGTCCTTTCTTTTATATTTCTACCTTCATGTGTGACAACAACATTTATACCATCACCCAAGACAAATATGGGAATTGACCAAAGAGTCATTTCAACTCCTTAACCACTAAAATCTGATTAATAATTCTGATGAATTTTCTAGCCCTCAGTATATGCTCTCTCTTCTTATTTTTTCACAAGTATCTTTATTTTACTTTTATTATTATTATTATTATTATTTATGGGTTCTTTTCAGTTTTATGTGGCAGTCGAATCTATTTTGATATAATTATACAAGCATGGAATATATATTAATCTAATTAGGACCCTAATCTTGTGCTCTTAAACATATACAGTGTTCTTAAACAAGTTGCCTGTATTAACTTATTTAATCTCTATGTTTATACTATAAATTAGGTGTTCTTTATCAATGCAGGGAGTAGGGGGAGCGGAGTAAAGCATCTGGTGAGCAAAATCTAAGAAAACATTCATTCTTGGTTATGGAAGTGCATATTTCACTTGTTTTGCCTAGTTCCAGTCTTGCTTTTTATTATGCTTATTTTATAGATGAGAAAAGCAAGTCAAAGACAAATCAAAGAACTGTCTGAGCTCATACAGCTGGTGTGTGTGACAGAGTTGGGATTCGAAGTCTGTTCATCTGACTTCAGGGTCACTGTCCCTCTCCAGTCACTTACTCCTTTTATCTCCAAGTTAACTTTTAAGTCATCTCCCCTTTCCATTTCCACCTTTCAGATCCTCATTATCTCTAACCTGGGATATGGTGACTCACTGATCTTCGTGCATTCAGCAGAGTTCTGTCAGATCTGTGATCTTTAGCACCACTAGAGTTGGTTGGGGAACTTAAATATTTGAGAGCTGATCTCAGTTCTCCCTAGCCTTCCTACACAATTTAACCGAGTTTACCTCTCTACTCCAGACATTTAAAGATGGAAAAGAGACCTATTTGTTGGATTCAGCAGACCACAAATGGGAAGACATCACATTTACATTAATCATCATTTCGTGGGGATGATTTCCCATTTGGCCAGCTATGATTTTGGGCTAAGAGTCTTTTGGGATATATGCATTCTTTCCTACAGAATTGTTCGCAGCAGGAATGGGCTTAAAGTCTCCCTCTGGTCTATGGCTTCACTGCGCAGGTTCCCTTATTTCCTGGCCAGGGAAAGCAAGAGGCCTGGGGTTGGATGGTGGACTGTCATTCTAGCAGATTGGCAGTACTAACCTAACCCTTCACAGGATTCCTATTCTGTTTGGGACCTGGTTCTCACTGATGACTCTCCATCATTAGCTCAGCCTAGCAGCCCAAGGCTGGATTTTTACTTGGACTTCTCTCTTGCAGCTGGGTATTAGAAGAGTGTCTTCATTTAGTCTGGCTTATTTACCCTAGGACCCCTGTGGAAGAATTAGGGGATGATGATTTTCCTCGATTTAGGGAGATAACTTTAGTGATGGATCATTTAAAATATTTCTCTGGCTAGGTCTTGATCATTACAAATAATCTCTAATCCACTGTATATTTCACTCCAAACATATTTACTTTTAGTCCTCAACAGGTCACTGGAACTTTGTTTTATTCATTCAGGGGGAGAAAAACATTTATAGGAAATTCTCACACTTCATGTAATACCTGCCTCACACTCCAGTCCACATTAATTATGCACAGGACTTAAGAAATATCTTGTAGAATTATCTAGCTAAATTGAAAGTCTGATTGTGGTCATCACAATGTCATCACAGCTGTCATTTACCGAGGGTTTTCCTTATGCCAGGCTCTATTCTAAGCACTTTATGTGCACATAAATTTTCACAACCATCTTCTGAGTTTTAGTAATCCCACCCTACGGAAGAGAAAACAAAGGCATGGAATGGTGAGGTATCTAATGACAAATGGCACAGCTAGGATTTGTTCTGGGGGTCTGTCTGAAGCTACTTTGATGACCTCTTAAAATACTCCATTAAGTCCTATCGCCATAGGAAAAAGAAAAATTCAGTATTCCTTAGCACAGAACATACTTCTTTTTAGCTCCTCCTGGTCAGATTTGCCAGTATTGAACTGCTTATCACTACCTGCACACACCATGATAATCCATATCTATATTCCTCCAATCCTGATATTTTTCTCCTCCTCCTGGATTGCTCTCCCTCCACCTGGTCCATCTGGTGACCTCTCTCCTTACCTCTCTTTCTTTTTTTCTATTCTTTGCTATGAACTATTAGTTCTTTGGTCTGTTTCCCATTCCTGTATATCTCCCTCCTTCAATCCTAACAAAGACAAGCAGAGCATCCTCTCTGTGCATAGATTTCTCTCAGAAAGTGAAGACCACATTCGATATCTGTCTTAGCCATTTTGTGCTGCTGTAAAAGAATCTCACAGACTGAGTGAGTGTTTATAAAGAACAGAAGCTAATTCTTCATAGTCCTAAAGGCTGGGAAGTACAAGATCAAGATGCTGGCAGCTGGCAAGGGTCTTTAGGCTGTGGCCTCTAGAGTGAAGAAACACCTATGCCTATGTGTGAAGGAAGGGCAAGAGAGGCTAAAGGTAACCAGACTCACCTTTTTATCATGTCACATGCCCCTGAAGTCACCTCTCAGAGGTGAGAAAAACTGTTAAAACTGTTGCAGTGACAATTGAATTTCAACCCGAGTTTTGGAGGGTACAAACATCCAGCCCATAGCAGTATTTGATTAAAATAAAAAAAGTGAGAATAGTGACTCATAATTTGACCAATCCAAGTGCATTAACCCTGATTGGCCTCCTGGCCTTCTCCACCTGTCCTTGCATGTGTTTCCTCTGATTTTTTTTTCTTTTGAATTTTTGGAACCAAACCATCCTTGGAATTATCTAATGCACTGCCTTCATTTTAAGTAAAAGGCGACTCCGTCCCAAGGATGTTGGCTTGACCAAATCACACAGTATATTAGTGGTAAATCCCAGATTAAGTCCAGGTTTTCCATCTCAGAAGAGAATTCTCTCTTCTGTCCTTTTTAAGCTTAGTTGAATTAGGAAGAGAAAATGGAAAACATTCTTGTTTTCTTTCCTGTTCTACACTTCTCATGCCAGCAATCTGTTTTTCCCCTTTGGCCTGAGCCTATGATATGGAGGTGTCCGCCTCTCCTTTTGAGTGAGAGCCAGGCAGATTCCCTCAGCTCTCCTCTCTGTTTCCCCTAATCTTCCCCTCAGGCTACCTTTCTCTCTCTCTACATCCCAGATTCCTGTCTCTGATTGCTCATAACAAAACATTATGCACTCTATCGTTTTTTTATTAATCCCTGAGGTATTTACTCTAATAATGCTAGCAGAGAACAGCAGAGATCACGTGCTTGTCATATGGATGGCATGTGTACTTTCATTGTCCATCATTAAAAATAAAAGTTACTCAAGCTTTTATTTGCATATATGTGTAGTAAATAAGACAACTTGATTCTTGGAGAAAATAGAAATGTAGTTTCAGCTAAGAGTTAATAATGTGGACGTGTTTCCTTTCCTATTGAGATAAAGCAGCAAAAACATCTAACAAGGACCGTATGTATGGGTTGTAGCATGCAGACGTGGAAATGCATATGTGACTTCAGCAAGAGGTACTGTAGGTGAAGGTCACAAGAAAGAAAGCAGCCTCACAGACATCAAGGAAATAGTAACTATTTACCGACAGCCAGACATTTCAAATAATAGCTGGGATCCCAGAACCACTTCAAAGGGAACTGGCCAGGAAATAGACAAATAATGAATTTGAATACTTCTGAGATTCCGGAAATTCAAAAGCGGAGCCTTCAGATATTTGCATCAAGGTAGATCATGAGCAATTATTTTATTTCTGGAAATTGCTCAAAGAATCTTTTGTAGAAACAAAAGACTAAAACCATTTTCTGTGTACTGTTAAAAACTTGGGGGCAAAATTAAAGGGAAAAAAATCCTGAAATCATGAACAATGTATATTGTACAGGACACAGAAAATTTTTTTTCTTTTGAAAAGTGACATTACATGAATAACATCTACCAGGTAAATGAAAAATGGTCCCTGAGGCATTTCTCAAACTGGCTACATTTTTTTTTTAGTTTTCAGAAGTATATCTAATGTTTTTTTAGGTTTAATCACTGATTCAGGAGGGATATCTGGATAGGGAATAATCATTAATTTTAATTTTATATATATATATATATATATATATATATATATATATATATATATATATATATATATATATTTTAAATAATTGTAATTAAATAGATAGGAATGTTGTGTTAGGTAACAGAAAATGGATTTGCAATTTTTAGATTTTTAGGGAACTTAGGCTCATATAATTCTCATAAGTAAATCAAACAGTAAAAACCTTTAGAGTTATTGAAAGTAGTAAAAAACAAAATAATTAGACTGCGGTTATTTCATTTCTTAGTTTTAACATTTGCAAAAACCATTCCCAGGACTACTTATTTTTAAATGAAAAAAAATTTTTTCTATTCTAAATCCATGAAAATGGGCATCAGTCTTTCAGAAAACACATTCCTCACTGGCACCACTGATAACCTAGTATTTGGGAGTAGACTTCTACTATAAAATGACATAAGATCTAGCTACAACCACTTTACACCTATGTAAAATTGGACTTGCTTTTCTTTGACACGTCCTTGCCCAGAAAACCACCCACAGGGAGGCAGTGTGGTCTAGAGAATGAAATACCCATCTTAACCTCTTTCCAGCTTTGCCACTGTCTCCTGGGTGATCACCTCCAATGTCTTTGATATTTTTAAGTCTCCATTGGTTGTTCTAGTCACAAGGGCACCTCCCCTTTTAATATGTAAAAACAACTATTGAGTCTTTTAATTAGAAGTGTGCTTACATGAGAGATGAGGGGAACATTCCTTCTCTGTGTGTTGGTGAGAGTCTGGTGGAGCTTTAGGGAGGCTGGTACTTGCACAGCAGCCACTGCTTTACTTCATCCTCTCCAATATGCTGTGGCTCTCTCCATCCCAGGCTAGATAGAGATGGGTAAGGGAACTTTGGGCGTGTTTGTTCCTTCAAACACATTTTTCTGAGGACTCGTTGCTGCAGGCACTATGCTAGATGGTAAGGATGAATAGATGAAAGAGTGCCTTTGATTCAAGGAACTCCCAATCTAAAGGGACAGAAAAGCCATCTCAGATAAGAATGCAACATGATGAGTGTTCCTGTAGAACTGTGCTGGCCACGAGAAGAGATTCTTGGAAAGTTGAAGGGGAGGGAAAGACAGGGAGAGGGTTCTGAAGTCTTAAAAATGCCATATACAACTACTGTTCTGAGTCCTGCATAATTGGGACAATGTGTTCAGGTCAGTGCTGCTGCTGTATAAGGCAGGTAAGGGGGACTGGCAGCTCATGAGTTTACAGCTTTTGAAAGGATAACTGATAGTCATTAAAAGATTTATAGCAAGGAAGGACATGATTATATTTGCATTTTCAGAATAACTGCCTGTCTTCAGACAAGCTTTGTGGTAGGAAAAAGAGCTGAGAGTTTAGCACATAAACTCATGTGAGAAACAATGAGCTGAAGATATGGCATTGGAAGTGAAGAAATAGAAAAAGGACCATATCAAAAAATGCTCTTGAGGCAAATTCTAAAATGTCTTGTAACTGGTTGAGCATGTGGTCCAGTGAGAGTAAAGAGTCTAGGTTGCTCTTTGTTTTTTTTTTTTTTTTCTTCGTTTGTTTGTTTCAGTGGTGGGAGAAAAGGGATTGAGGCTGCTCAAGGCGTATGGGGGTATGAATGGTAATGACCAAAGTCTGAGGTGTTTGGAGCTTTGCAGATGTCCAGTGAATGCTAGTTCATTCATTTCTCCAGCTTAGTTTCTCCACTGAAATCTGCAGCTGCCCAGTAGGCATTTAGTTGCATGAATCAAAGGCTGAAAATAGGTCTGTAATTGACCAACAGTGAGATGGTTGCTTCAGCTACAGAAATGAATGAAACTGCCAGAGAAATGAATGTAGAAAAAGAAAAGAGGAGGCAAAGGACTGAACTCTGAAGCAAATCAATATTAAAAAGACCCAGGGCTATAGTTATTAAAATGTTGTTTTCAATGTTTTGTTTCTAACTTCATATTTCAGTGAGTAGATAGAAGATTGGATGTTCAGAATTTGGCTTGGGGGACATTCTAATAGCTCTGCAGCTTTGTGGAAACCAATGAAAACAACTGTGTTTCACTCACTGGGGTCCAACAGTGGCATAATTTTGAGATAAATCATTTTTTATAGTGAAGAGATGGGAAGTAAATTGCTTATTGTTATTAGTTCTAAATTGTAACCAAATTATGAATTGATGAAATTCATATAAGCATATTTCTAATTAAAAATGTCAAAGGTAGAGAAATTACATCTGATTCAGGAGTTCCAGGAGTGTGAAATTTGTGGCTGGGGATGTATTTACTTACTGTATCTAAAATATCTGGATGGATTCTCTCCCATGTGTAGGGAGATGAGATAACGTTCCCCCCCCCTTTTTTTTAGTTGCCAATGTACCTTTATTTTATTTACATGTGGTGCTGAGAATAGAACCCAGTGCCACATGCCAGGCAAGCGCTCTACCACTGAGCCACAGCCCCAGACCCTATCCTTTTTTAATCTTAAAACAGGGCCTCCCTAAACTGCTGAGGCTGGCCTTGAACTTGGAATCCTTCTTCCTCAGTCTCCCAAATTACTTAGATTACAGGTGTGAGCCACTACACCTGGCGTAGAACTATTCTTAAGACTGTTTTTCCCTTTCCACTTTTCTTCATTTTCAAATCAAGAAGTCCATCCCCAGCCAATTTTTTCTCTGAGAGACTTCCTTTTTTGGGGGAGTGGGTGGTGGTACTGGGGATTGAACTCAGGGGCACTCAACCACTGAGCCACATGCCCTATTTTGTATTTTATTTAGAGACAGGGTCTCACTTAGCACCTTGCCATTGCTGAGGCTGGCTTTGAACTTGCCATCCTCCTGTCTCAGCCTCCCAAGCCACTGGGATTAGAGGCATGTGCCACCATATTCAGGCAGGCAGGCAGGCTTCCTTCCTTCCTTCCTTCCTTCCTTCCTTCCTTCCTTCCTTCCTTCCTTCCTTCCTTCCTTCCCTCCCTCCCTCCCTCCCCAAAAGCTAGGGTTCCAATGTAAGAAAAAAACATGGAATTAACTGCAAATATCAACTGTTTTTAAGATGTTATGACTGAGGACAATGGGACTCCGTGTGGCGAGAAATTAGGCAGACTGCTAGGTCCCCTAAAAAGAAGTGGGAGGCAGAAGGAACCTTGAAGAGGGGTTGAGCAAGAAAGGTGCATAGAAGCCGGTTAGATTGGAGGTAGGGTTTATTCAGTGTACAGAAAAAAAAAAAAAAAACTATTCTCAGTCTTGAAAAATGTCAAAGGAAGAGAAATCACGTGTGCTGCAGGAGTTGCAGCACGAGCCCTGCTGTGTGGGCACGTGGGTGCTCCTGCTGCTCTGGCTCCACCTGAGCTCTGGCTCCATTCCTGGTGCCAGGAATCCCACTAGGAATCTGGATCCCAGGAAGGCCTCTCTCTGGCCTGCTTTTTCCTTGCTCTCTTTTCTGTTTTGAAACAAACTTTTATTTCTTGCTCATCCTCCTCATCCACTCTGCCCTCCACCCCCAGCCATGGTGAGCCTGGTAGGCATCGGGGTTGTTGACTCTTAGCTCATTGCATAAACAAAGTCGCGCTAATGTGACCCTGACTAGGAAATAGAACTTCAGAGTTCCAGAGGTCCTAGCCTGTTAGATACAACGGCTTTTCTGTCCCTTCCTTAATCGGATGACTTGATAGGTCAAGATGTCAGGGAACGGCTGTAAAACCACAGCAGCATGATTATGTAGACAGCGAGCTGATTAATTTAAGAAAAACATCGACCTTTTTCAAGTCACCCTTGTATGTAGGAAATTAAATCAGAACTTCACCAACCAAGCCTGCTATGGGTCACAAGACAGGAAATTGAATTTGACCTATAAATGTATATTGAGAAAATAAAGTTTATGGAATGAGATGAGTAAGATCCATTATAATATGCTCCCATGCACGGCTCCAGCCACATTCGTTTCCTTCTCTTCCTTATGAATTACAGACTCATTCCTTTCCTCAAGGTTTTTCATGGCTGTTCCATCAGCCTGAATGCTTTTCCTTTCCATACCTACATGGTTTTCTCCCTCATTTCCCTCCCTTCCTAGAGATGCCCACCTGATCAAAAATACCATCCCTCCCACCACCCACCACTCTTTATCTTCAGTACTATTGTTCTTCATAGAGCTTATATATTTTTGAGTAGTATAATATATTTATTTGTTATTCTCTCTCATACAAGCTCCTTTTGGTTGGGGATTTGCTTACTGCTGTATTCTTAGAGTCTAGTTCAATGTTTGCTATCAAGTAGGTAATTGATAAATACATTTTGAATGAATAAATGGTGGAGTTGGACATGGAAGCCAGGTCGGGGAGTCCTGAACCACTGCTGTTTTCAGTACATGTGGCAGTTTTCATATGGCTTATCATCTATTGCAGTCCTTGTGTCCCTTTCCTTGCCCTCCCTGTAAACACTTCATAGCTTCACCAGTAGAAATGCACTTACTGATCACTTCTTGGGGAGATTTCCAGGGCAGGGGGGTTCCGTTATTTGTGGCACATTGAACCAAATGGGAGTCTTAACAGTGCAGATTCCCAGGTCTGAAGCCTATGCTATTCACTTTGGCTTCGCTTGGAGTGTCTGAGAAGCTGTGTGTAAAATCCTTTAAGAGTTTCTAAAACCAATAGTCCTATGACTGCATGACTACCAATAGTCCTATAAGATAGATTCTCTAAGTCTTCATTCAGTTTTTACCATGGGATAATCTTTAGACTTCAAACACTGCAAACTGTGTTAGTTTTACCAGCACATGAGCAGCATGTAGCATGATTACTGCTGTGGAGCACTGGCAGGATTCAACAGAAGAGGAATGGTTGAGAAGAAGGGAGCATGAAGAGCTTCTGAGTGACAGCGTGTTGCATGTGTGTGCTGGTTGAGTGCAACATTGGAGGTCAAGGCTGAGGGGCTAAGTTTGCTCCCAGATTGTTTAAGGAAAAGTCCTTTCAAGCCTAGAGCTATTTCACTTCTTGGCTTGACCTAATGAAGACTGGAGCAGACTTTTTATAAATCTGTACTCATTTGGGGTTATATTTCTAAGGTGGTGATGATTATTTTAATGGCAATGAGATAGGAAGACTATGAGGAGGTACAGAGGGGCCATTAGCAAAGCAGTGGCTACAAATACTTCCAAATCCAGACAGAGGCATGAGGCAACAGTTGATTTAAAAGAAAGCAGAACATTGAGAACTACAATACACACACACACACATACAGGCATATGCAAATCTATGTATCTCTCTATCTCAAGGGAGCTCCTTTGTATAATAACTCCTATCAAAGTGACTGGAAAATAATAAACACCATACATGATAGTTATCATTATTAATGCATTTTGTGTGGTCAAGGAGGGGATTATCATACTTCATTCCACCTTGTGAATTTCCCCAATGTGTCCAGCCTACAGTGAAGGGTTCCCTAGTATATATGAAGTATGTTGAACTCTTCAGGATAACAAAGGAAAAAAAAAGTCCAATTCCGGTATACTAATTTTCATCACCATTGTCATTTAAGAGTTCACCAGGCGCTTCTAACCATTTTCTTAAAGGTTCAAATTCAGTAGTGTCCAAAATATAATTGGCCAAATGCCTCATTTTTGAAACTACGTGTTTGGAAGAAAACTTCTTCCACATGTTATTAATTATTTTATACATAATTAAGGACTTCCAACAAGTTAAAAGGATTTCAAAGATTTATTTTCCTTTAGAAATTGAAGTTGCATTTGGCTGCTCTTGGGACTGAAACACTAACCATGTCATCTTTCTTTGGGCAGGAACACTGATTGTCGTTGTTTAGCTTACCCATGGAGCCCCAGTAATTAGCATAGGGCCTGGCAAATAGCAGCGCCTCAATATTTATTGGACGAGTGAGCCATTAGATGACTCTAATTTTTTTGTGATCCAATTATTTGCATTCAAAGGTCCTGACTTCTTAAGGGGTGTTTCCATTCTTAATAAGCTTTATGTAGCTTTCATGAGTTTATTGCTTTCCCAAGGCTGTTGTCATAAATTACCTTCAACTGGATGGCTTAGAACAACAGAAATTTATGCTCTCAGACTTTGGAGACAAGAAATACAAATTAAGATGTTAGAAGGGCTATGCTCCCTCTGATGGCTTTAGGAGAGAATCCTTCCATGCTTCTTCCAGCTTCTGGTAAGCCCAGATGTTCCTTGGCTTGTGGCTGCATAATTCTAATCTTTGCCTCTGTCTTCACATGGACTTCTGCTTGCTGTGTCTTCTGTTGCTTATGAGCACACTTGACATCTGAATAATCTCTGATGAGATTCTTAAAATACTTCATTACATCTGTCAAGTTTCTTTTCCTAATGAGGTCAAATTCATAGGTTCTGGGATGGGGGCATATCTTTTGGAGGGCCATCATTCAACCTACTCTAAGGGCAAATGGAAATGCTCATGATTTATAGTGAAGTTCTCATTCCTCTGACCAGTTTTCTCATTTTATCTCTGCAACAGATTTTTTTTTCTTTTTCTTTCTTTCTTTTTTTTTTTTTTGTAGCTGAGAATCCTTTTGTGAGGATGTGGTTTGTGATCTAGGTCTAGTTTAGAATAAGAGTTATGGGAAAAACAAATCAACATTTCACCTACAGATGGGAAAAATACAGTGAATGTTGAAAACTGGTGGGTGGAGAGAGGAAGTTGCATAAGTGCTCAAGAAGTAATGTTACACCCAACCTGGTGATGTCTGCATGATCTATTAGGGAGGGGTATTTGATACACAGTGATTTGAGTGTTGATAAATACAAAGAGTAGTGGTTATGATGGGTATAAGGGGTTGACTTCACAATAATCTCAGCATTTCACCCTTTGTGTAGAGAATTGATTAGTCTTAAAGACAAGGCCAGAGACTCCTGGGATCAACAGTTTGAAATGAAAGCCCCATGAAGAATACTGATCAGGAAACAGACCGGGAAAGATTGTGGCTTCTACATTGAAACCATCTGCATTTGATTTGGCAGTAGTAAAATGCAAGGTCTTGGAATGTATAACTATCAAAAGAAATAGAACATCAGCGGTAAGTTATTCCAACATTACATAAAGAGCCAGTGAGAACACATTCAGAATTCTTGTAATTCTGGTCAGCATTTTATTGAGAGGAAATTGTGGAAATTGAAAATGTTCAACAGGTGGCAACTCAAATGACTGAAGTGACCTTTATTTCTTTTCTTTTTTGCCAAGCAAGGAAAAAAATATTTTGCTGAAAAATGAGCCAGTGTTGCCCAAGTGAAAGAATTCTTGGAGAAAAGGGAGAAGTCATGGGGTAAAAAAAATATCCGAAAGGGAAGAACACACTGAATGAGTGAGAAATAGAACTTCAGCACCACAGGGAGACCTTGCTGTGCACAACCCTTGCATGCTGGCGAAGAAGCCTTTTGCTCTAAGGCTGAATCATTGAAGTGAGATTTTAATGCATCATGAAAAATGAAGTAAGAATTTATAACGTCCAGTGGCAGACTAGTCATACAAAAATATACTGATGAAAATGAAAAGCACCTGTAACTTTGGGAGTTATCAAAACCTTAATGTGCCTTTGGGTTCTTGAGGGAAAATTGAAAATCTATGTTTTTCTGTCACTGGAAATTTCTTTTGGTGACTTCATCATTACCTTCAGGCAATTGATGTCACATAGTAAGGACATGAATGAAGATATTGGGGATTGATACAGAAATGAAATCTCATACTGACCATGTGAATATCCTTGTGAATATGCAAATAAAGTAGGTTCTTCTCATTAATATTACATCCTTTCAGAACTATGGAGTTACAGATATCCTGACAGCTTCAGTTTCTGCTTATAACATTGGGATCCCCTTATTTTTCTTTTCATTTGTATCACCAGTGTCCCTCCTCCCAATTCTTCATCACTGCCTTGACACAAATATGCAAAAGTCTCTCCATCCCTGCAGCATCTGCAAGTAGCAGTCCAGATGTCCCAACAAGCATTATTTTAGGCTTTTTGGAATTTAATATTTTAAAATCAGTTTTACATATCATATATATAATTAAGAAATCTATCCCCAATGGCTAAAACATCAATTGCATGACTTTTTTTTTTTTAGTTTTAATTAATAACATAAGAATAAGCTTCTGATTAAGTCCCTATGGAGGACCAACCAACACGTTCCTCTTATGGCCTTCCCTCTCTCAAATTTCCTATCACCTACTTTCCAATGTAATTTCTGATGTTGAACATTTGTTTATGAATTTTCAAACTCCTAGAGCAATAGTTCATGAAGAACAGAGCTTTGGGAGAGAACATTTATAATTAGTTGAAGAGTAGGAAAAAAGAAATATTTATTTTTATGTAAAGCAATCAAAGAAATCATGCTTCACTACTACACTATTTAAATAGAGATTGGAAACACATGTATATGATTTATAAATAAATATACATATAGTATGTATTTTAGAAAATCCCATGCATTTAAATTTTTTCTCATTATATTTTTTATCACTAAACTGACTTCAAAACAACTTTTTATTTTATGTTTTAAATTTAGTTTAAAAAAATTTTTTTAGTTGTAGATGGACACAATAGCTTTATTTTATTTATCTATCTTTATGTGGTGCTGAGGATAGAACCCAGGGCCTGCACCACTGAGGTATAATCCCAGCCCCTCAAAACAACTTTTTGAAACTAAACAATTTATTCAATAATGCCTTAGAACTTTGAGCTTAGTTTGTTCTCGTTTATATTTTTTCTTCTTGAAAATTTCCAATATTTCACACACACAAAAAATAAAGTAGGCCTATTGCATTTCTGGGTCTTTGGTGCTCTTTTCTAGAATTTCCTGCTGAAATACTGGACAGTGAACAGAAGTGTCTGGATGTCTCATAATGACCCCTGTAATGCTGGGTACTAGCATGCTGAAACAATGGTTGGTTTATACTTCTACATCTGTTTTGAAGATTTGACCTATTATATTCCTTTCTCTTCCTTTATGTTTTTTTCTTTTTGTCTAATTGCCGCATTAAAACACATATTTATTTAAAATTTCCTCTTTGACTATAGTGGTTTAGCCTAGTTGAAATGCAGTAACTTGCCAAATCTTAGTTTTAGCAGGAGGTTCCAATTTTACAGAGCATTTTTTGGGGGGGATTTCTAGGTCAGAGGAAACTGCATATAAAATTAGTTTCAAGATAAGTAGGTGCTCTTCTTGTGTAATTCACTGGTATTTCTGCTATGGTGGTTGATCTTTTTGTAGCAATTTGTCTGCTTATACCACATTTTAGATTTTAGCTTATTTAAAGTAAGACATTTATTAATTATCTAAAAGATAATAGTAGTGATGTGCTCATCACCTTAAAATTTTTCTTATTGTCTTTTCTGCCCTTATAATTTTTTCTTTCTTTCCTTTCCCTTCCTTCCTTCCTTCCTTCCTTCCTTCCTTCCTTCCTTCCTTCCTTCCTTCCTTCCTTCCTTCCTTCCTTCCTTCTTCTTTCTTTCTTTTCCCTCCCACCTTTACATTCCTTCCCATTCTTTCTTTCTTTGTGTGTGTACTAAGGATTGAACACAGGATTGTTTTACCGTTGAGCCATATCCCCAGCACCTTTTACTTACTTTTTATTATGAGACAGGGTCTCACTATGTTGCTTAGAGCCTCACTAACTGGCTAAGGTTGGCTTTGAACTTATGATCCTCTTTCCACAGCCTCCTGAGCTGTTGGGATTATACCATTACACTCAGCCCTTATAACTTTCTAAGTCTTAGAAAAATAAAACTCTTTCTCTAAAATGCTTGAATCCTTAATTTGTTTCTTACTTCAACTAAAAATACTTACTAAGCATCTGCTACATTCCAGGCACTGTGCAAAGGCATGGGACATGGAGCCATCACCAAAACAGACCCAAGCTTTGCCCTTCAAGGAACTGATAGTCAGTGGGGCAATTTAGACAATGAAGAAATCATTGCATTTAAAATAAATAGTGTAAACTTTAAGATGTTGAGTGTCTTTAAGAAACAATTTAAAAAAGGCATGTGGGGGCAAAGACGCAAGCAGCAACAGAGAGCAGCAGAAGTGGTATAGGCATCCGTGTAGCTCTTCTCATCTGATTTGTATTCAGATCTAAAAGTGGGGTCCACTTTTAGTTTACTTTAGAGCAATTTTTATAAGTGGCATAATTTTCCCTGGCAGCATGAAAACTTTCGACTACTTTACTTCACAGTTGTGATTAAAGTTTCATTGGCTCAGTCTCTTTCACCAACTGTTGCATACCAAGTTTATGGGTGAATGGAGGGTGATTGAGGTACAAAAGTGCTATACATGATCTTGTGTTTCAGCAAAAGATGAAAAATTGAAATTTGATGGTTTAGGAAACACAGCGTTTGCAATTTAATCCAGAGTAAATACCAGTGTAAATATTTTGCATATATTAAGATGTGCAATAATCTTTCTGTGTGCATAAGCCCATTAGCTTATGTAAACGATTTGGATGTTTTGACAGCTCTCAAAAATAACTCCTTTAAGTCAATTCTTTAAGGATTAAATGTATCCTTATAAATACATTTTAGGAATAGTATTAACATCAGAAATGATTGCTTTCTGAATGTGTAGATTACCTGTTGGGGCTATTTCTCTTTCTAATCTATCCTTAAAAATGAAAATAACAATAATAATAATTAAGCAATCCTTACTATAAACTTCTCTGTTTTGGCTTACCTTCATATAGAGCTTTCATATTTTCAATATGGCTGGCAACCATAGTGAAAGATAATCCTAATGACTATGGGTAGCTGTAAAATGATGGGAAAATAAAGATAGGTGGGTGGAACAAGTGGGTAGCAGAACTAGAGGAGAATTTAGGGCTGTGTATTCTTCAGTTTGTGCTTAATTGCTAGGGCCACATTGCTTTTCTTGACCACAGAGGAGCTGGGACAATACCATAGAAATTTGTTTACAAAAGATTAGGGGACAATTCTTCAAGAAATTTCAATGAGAAAATTTTTCAAACTCTCCTAATTAAATTGTTTTAGGTCATCATTTTCCTCATTATGTTCTGTGGGTCCTTTGTTCAAACAAATTTGGGAAACATTGTATTATGTGAAATTCAGTAGGTTTGGCTTTGCAGAATCTTTAAAGCTTTAATGTGCCCTGTGACTGACTGAAGAAGAAAAATAACATGTTGTATTTTTCTAATTTATTTAACCCAAAACCATTTCTTTTGAGGATCCCCTTTTCATAATTCATGGAGCACAACTTAGAATAGAGTTTTTTAGAATGGTGGCTCTCACCATGTGCCTTTTCATGTGATAGGATAATTTGTACACCTGGGAGTTACTTCAAAATGTAAGGGTAGAAAGGAGTAATCATTTGGGGTGAAGTATTCTAGCAAGCCTACAGAGAAAAGAGATTCATAAAGAAATAGAATTTTCTTTAAGTTTCTTTATGGCAAGAAACAAACAAAAAAATAAAAATCACCAGAGTTGGTGGGAAGCAAATAGAAAAATTACTCTCTGGTTGCAGTTATTGTTAAATGAAGTATTTCATAAGGTAAGTTGAAGGGAAACACAGGATATTGCCTGCAGGTTTGGAAGGAATGGAAAAAGTGAGTCCAAGCATGGACAACTTCTTAAAAAACGATTCATACTATAACCTTTAATGATAATGATAATATCAAGTCATGAAGTGTCAAGGTCTAAGTGGCAGTGTGGTGATGGAGTAGCAATGGTGATAAAGGTGTGACAATCAGGATTGCAAGGGTAGCATGTACCAAGCATGAAGCTTTCCTTTAGCACAGTGCCCTTTGGCGAGCCCCATTTTCCCCAGCACCTCAACCAAAAATTAGTATCCTGGACTTCAGCCTCTGCCTCGTCAATTGCTGCTTCTGGAGTGATCATGCCAACGGTGGAGCTCTTTGATGGTTCACTGTAACCCAGCTCAGCTGGGCCTTGGATCTCATCCAGTTCTCCTCTCTAAGGTGGTCAGAAGTTGCAAAATCAGAAGAAAGTAGTTCTGGAACTTCCTTCTTTTCAGACTTTGAAAATTTAACAATAGATGTAGAAGAGATCTCACAACCACCTACCTTGCAGAAGACATACTTAGAAACTTAGAAAAACAGCAATGAACCACAAGAATTGCATTATTTTACAAAGATAAGTGTGTGTGTGTGTGTGTGTGTGTGTGTGTGTGTGAGAGAGAGAGAGAGAGAGAGAGAGAGAGAGAGATTGAGTCACACTAATTTTAAATATGTGATTCAGTTGTAGAGACTTTTGGGCTTTTAGATTGTATTTTATTTATGAATAACATCAAAGTATTTAACAGGAACTTGTAGTTTGAAAAATATTCATCATCAAAAGCAATATGTGGGCAGAAAAGAATCATTTGGCTTCCATTTGATAGAGGCCATGATTTCTCCAGGTGAAAGAGTACAGACATCTGAGCGAGTCTCAGAAGAGGCCAAAGTCCATGGAAGGATCACATGGACTCCTGTGAACACTGCACAGACCTGTCTTCACATTGGAGATCTAAGACAGGGCATGAGAGCAGAGACCCAGGTGTCGACCAGGCCTGTGATCCAAGCCCGTTTTGGATTGCACACTGTGGCTTCTTCTGAGAGGCCAGATTTCACATGGAAATGGTGAGCAATGCTGGGTCCCTCACAAGTACTGAGCTCTGGGTGATGTCCTTTTCCTTCTGGACATGAGCTTGCTGCAGTCATGAGTACATCTCAGCAACAGGCCAAAAGTGATTTTTTTTCCCCCATGGGAGTCTCTTGATTAGTATATTTCCACGCAAACCAACAAACAAGAATAATCCAAGTAAAGCAACCGGCTGTGCAGTTTTTAGGAAATTCCTGTAGCTATCTTGTTTTGGCAATTCCACCTGTTACTTTTGTTTTATAACTTCACATTTGCTTTAATTTCTTTTTTTAAAAATTTTTTTATTGTTGGTTGTTCAAAACATTTGCTTTAATTTCTTGTTGATATACATTATGCATGTAAATTCTGCTGTTTTATGAACACACAAATGTTACATGTTTTGTGATTCTTTTATAATGTACAAATTCCTCTTTTTTTAGCAAAAGTATATATTTTATTTTTAATTTATTTTATTAACACATTAATTGTACAGATTAAGGTGATTCATTGTGATATTTCCACACATATATACGTAATGTAAAATCCTTTTATAATGAGAATAATTTTATTCTATGTTTGCTGATAAGAGGTTGGGGAAAACTTTTTTTTTTTTTTAAGAGAGAGAGAGAAAGAGAGAGAGAGAGAGAGAATTTTTTTAATATTTATTTTTTAGTTTTCAATGGACACAACATTTTTATTTTATTTTTTCTATCTGGTGCTGAGGATCGAACCCAGCGCCCTGCGCATGCCAGGCAAGTGTGCTACCGCTTGAGCCACATCCCCAGCCCTTGGGGAAAACTTTTATGTGAAAGACATTGGTATTTCTGATAGGCAGAACATGAGAATGTACTTTCTTTTGTACTTTTAAATCTCTTTAGTGTGAATTTGACCCGATAATTAGACAAATACTTTTCAAAGGTCTTTGGGGTTTTTGATGAATAAATATCATTATAAAATTATATATTTGATGAATATCATTATAAAATTGAACTTTAATAAAATATAAAAACAACCCAATATATGCAGCTGTTAAATACCCATCTTTAGCATAATGAAAGCCATAGATACATTACATATGTCTTCAGTGATTAGCAAAACGTCTTAAAAATGTACAAAATAACTTTGTACTCAATAATGTTGCTTCGATCTGCTTTCTGTATTGATTGTTCATAAATTTTTCTTAAAAAAGGATTCTGCTGTGAAAAGCAAACTGAAAATAATTAAAATTTAAAATCAGAGAAAAATGCTAGGAATTCTGAGTAGTCTTTGTAGGTTTCTAAGAAACCCCAATTGCCTACTCCTTCCTACCCACCTCTAAATCCAACTTGCTACACCATACTGAAACAACTCCAAAGGACCAAGAATGAGGAATACTGGCCTTATTTGAGCATCCCTCCACCTTACCCCCACCCCAGAGTTTATTGCCTTTGGCAAAACATTCAATTCTCCACTTTCCACTTTCACTTGGCTAAAAGGTAGTCTGTAATCATAAAGCATTTTTTGACCATAAGACTAATTTTGAAAAAGGAACATATATCTTTTTCTTTATTTTAACCAGTGATTGAACCCAGGGATGCTTAACTACTAAGGCAAATTCCCAGCTCTTTTAATTTAATTTAATTTTTTTTTTTTTTTTACAACAGGGTCTCACTAATTTTCTTAGGGCCTCGCTAAGTTGCTGAGGCTGGCTTTGAATTTCTGTTCAAAGCTTCACCTTCCTGAGTTCCTGGGATTATAGGCATGGGCCACCATGCCCAAATGTATCTACTTCTTTAACCTAAACATGGCATTCTACAAAAAGAGTAAAAATATATTCTTCAATGTATGAGGTGATGGATATGCCAGATGTATCATTATACATGCCATTGTATCATTATGCAATATCATTATACAATGTGTACATGTATCAAAACATCACATGGTACCCCATAGATATGTGCAATTATATGTCAACTAAAACAATATAAAAAGAGAAAACTCTTGCCTCACTTTTGACAAAGCAAGCAAAAATAATAAAGCTTATGAGTCTCCCAGTATCTAAAATGGAATAACCTCCTTTGGTAAATAGGACTTTTCTGTACAGTGTCTAGAATACTATCCAGAAAAGGAATGTACAGAGAATTGAGTAATGACTTAAAGCTGCCACTTTATTAATTTTGGGAGAACAGTTAAATGGCCCAGAATTTTTTGAATTGCTTTGAAATCAAAAGCATTCAAAAAGAGGAACATGAAGAAGGGTCACTGTTCTGATCTGATAGCTCCAGTTCTTTTTTGCTGCTTTAGACAAATGGTGTCACAAAAGTAGAAAGACATTACTTAACAAATATATTCAAAGGAGGACACTATTACTGTAGGAAGAATTACTGTAGGAAGAGAGGACCCTGGATGCAGAACAAGCTGATCCACTGATGGGCAAAACGGAAGACTGGCAAAAGGTGAGCGCCAGCAAAAAAGACCATCTGCTCAATATGGTATTCCATCATGCTGAGCTAAGAACCAAGAATGTCTTAAAATCTGCTTTGGAATTCATTTCCTTTCCAATCTTTTTATTAACATTTTTTACTGTCTTACAGTATAGTGTGAGTATGATAAAAGTCCATACCTAGGTCAGAGAGAGGCTCATAATACAGTTCAGACTTGGAGACTGAAATCAGTTGACACTCAGGAAGGGGAGTGAGAGACAACATCACCCAGGTCCTCTGTGGACTGCTAAAGAGGCCCCCAATGGGCCTCTCTCATTCTTCTCATTGATAGACGTTCAGTGAAAAGTGGAGGTGAATGGATTAATGTTGGTGGATACTCAGGGTTTGGAAAGCTGACCTGTGCAGGACAGAGTTCATTGTACTCAGCTTTCATTCTTGCTGTAAAGTTCCTTAACAAAGTGGGTACATGGTCTCGTGACTTGACAAGCCCATAATGTTAATCTCCTTAAATTGTTTCCCCAACATTCTAAGCTGCTGTGGGTAAATTTTAGCTCTCTTATTTTGTTTTTGTTCTGGTAATCACAAAAGGACCCCTGTCTTAGGAGTATTCTAGAGGCCAAATTGAGATTTCAACAGTAGAGATAGAATCTTAACTACCTGGGTAAACTATCCTCCTGATGTGTTTATGTTCTTCTTTCACGACTTCAGCACTGGAAAGAATAGAGTGGGGAAACACATAACCAGGATTTGCCTACTTGTGGAAGTTGCTCAAGTCACACCATCTTTAATTCACGGACTTCAATGGCCTTGAAAACGTCAATATAGTAATCCTCGTACCGTCCTTAAATGATTGATAGACTCATTGCCTATAATGTGAACATAGGAGCTAAAATTAGATATTATATGCTCTGTCTGATAATATAAAAAATGTTTAATGTTGAAATTTGAGCCCTGAGCAAAATTTAAAAGAGTATCTCTTCAATTTTTTTTTTTTGTGGGGAAAGGGGATATTGGGGATTGAACTGAGGGGCACTTGACCACAGAGCCACATCCCCAGCCCTATTTTGTATTTTATTTAGATTCGGGGTCTCACTGAGTTGCTAAGCACCTTGCTTCTGCTGAGGCTGGCTCTGATCTCCTCCTGGCTCAACCTCCTGAGCTGCTGGGATTACAGGCATGCGTCACTGGCCCAACTATCTCTTCAATTCTTTAACATCACTCCCATTCTATTCCTTCAAATACAAAAACTAAAGTCTAGCTTCCAACTTTTTTAAAACTAAAACTTCAAATATTGTTTAGGCCATAGTCACATTTTGGAATACAGATGTCCCTATAAAAGATGGAATGGGGATCAAGACATTTTGAACTCTGGCTATCCCTTGATCTTAGATAAGGATGAGGATGCAAATATAAATTTCTTGAGAGAATATGAATACAACCTGGGTTGTGGGAGTGTTGATCTAGACCATGGTATCTAGAAACAAAGTGTATGAAAATGGAACAACTTGGGGTAGAAGGTTTATTTTTCTGCTTTCTTGGATGCTTCTAGACAGGAAGATATGGAGGTCAAGATAGGGAGAGAGCTCGTGCAGTAGAGTAGGGTGAAGACATTAGGACTAGGAATCTCAGGTGTCGTGTTGGTGTGGTGGTTGGGGTGGAGAAGGTGATGGAAACGGAGGAGGAGGAGGAAAACCATGAGGATGAGGCAGTAATCATTAACAGTTTTGTACAGTGCCAGGCACACAGCCTACTGGGGTGTTGTACCAGGAGGGCAAGTGAAAATATGTACACCTATGTTGCAGAAATCAGGTACAGGGTTAAATTTCTCTACTTTCATACTTACACAAATGAAAGAAAATATTTCTAACTTTTGAGAACAAATATATTTTGTGGACCCATGGAGGGAAATGGATAAAGAGTTTCTCCAAACTAAGTAAGAAATAAGAATTTGCCAAATACTCTCTTTCCACTTGCTTTTTTCTGTTAGTCAATGAGATTAAACATTTGAATTTCATTACATGATTAGCCATGCATTTCTATATATTCTTTAATTCCCATAAAAATTCCTCTTACACAGGCCTATTGTACAAATGAAGAAATAAGTTTCAGAGAAGCAAAAGTGACTTACCTGAAGTTAGCAAGTGGCAGATTTAGCAAGGGCCAGGGGCCCCATGACTATCTGATTATCGTTCATCAACCACCATAGAATCCTCTATTGTTTCCTAAGGGTTAGAACTTTTTTTTTTTTTCAGAGCTGCTGTGGACATCGGTGGCATGAATCTTATACTGTGTTTGGATGACAAAGTGCCAGAGATTTGTTAAATTCGCACTAAGGAATTTTGAATAAAGTCATATTGAAAACTTGACAAACAATATTCTTGCTCAATAAAAACTACTTGATGAAGAATGTTTTTCAAAAGTATATATTATGGCCATTAATTGCCATTAAGAGAAACTAGGCTTGTTGAAATGTAAGTAGGGTGGGGAGCATAAAGGACTTGATCTCTTATGGGGCAAATTTCTGTGCGGAATCAAAATTCCACCATTATCCTTCCACCCCCATTATGAATCAGCATCCACTTATCAGAGAGAATATTTGGCCTTTGGTTTTGGGGGATTGACTTACTTCACTTAGCATGATATTCTCCAATTCCATATATTTATCTGCAAATGCTATAACTAATTAGAACAAATTAAAAAAAAGTTCTGTGCAGATAGTGCTTTAAAAAAGCAACAGACACGTACAAGGGAAAATAAGATCCAAGAGCAGGTTCAATTAAGCACATTTTTACTTATGAAATAGATTCCCTTAAGTCAAGGCAGCTTTTGAATTCTGTTTTTGGCAACACTTGGAACTTTCAAGTCTCTAGTAGAATAGGACTTTCAGTGGAGGGCCCTTTAAATTTATGGCGAGGCAGCGGTCCTGTGTTCACAGACACTCAGGAAAGCACATTCCCTCCCGCTGATGGGGGTGTTTAATAGGTACCAGCCTTTGCTCTGCACAGCACTCACTTTCTTCCCAGAGAAAAGCAGTTTATCACGTGGGCCTGAGTCTACTAGAATTTCAGCCTCGCATTCTGGGCACTGGTGAGGTCTTGACCATATGTTCAAAAATAAAAAAGATCAAAGAGCTAATAAGTGGTGGTCAACATGCCTGTATTTAGTACGAAAGAAGAAACAAAACTGGGCAGCAGCCTTCATTTCAGCGACAGTGCCAGAAAAGACCCAAATCGCTACCACACCAGGAACAGCAAGCTGTGCCGGGGACTGAGTCTCTAACACATGCAGTAGGTCTGCTTCAAAAGACAAAAACAAGCAAAAATCCACCCTTCATAAGTTCAGTGTTCCCAGGCACAGCAGAAAGCCACAACTTATTTACTTTTCAGTTCTTCTACTGATCGTAAAGAGAGGGGTTACAGATTTTTTTAAAAAAATTTGAACTCATTTGAGGACAGGGGTAAATCATTTCAGCTTGAAGACATATAGAGTCACAGACTTTTGTCTGACTTGCTTCATTAACAATAGAAATAGGTTGATGTTTTATTTTCTGGGACCCACTCTCTTAAGCTGGCCTAAACAGCCACCTATGAAGAGGTGGGCAGCTTCTCTATGCTGTTCTGTCATTCCTTCAGATCAGGCCTCTAGAGAGATGCTCATGCCAAAGAACTGGCTCCCCAACTCCATGATTTTCTTGGTCTCTCGTATTTCACTTTTGAGAATATAATTGGGAGTGGATTGCCAAGGAGCACTACAGGACATAAGAACAGATGGGATGAAGAATTCGTGGTGAAAAAGTTAAGCAGAACAGACAGTGTGATTTGGGCAGAGTGCTAAGGTGTGTTAAATAACAGATCCAAAGATTCTTAACTGCCAAACGTTGGACCATCAATATCAAAAACAGACAAGTGATTTTAGGTTACTGGAGGAAAGAAGAGAAGGCAAAAATGTGCCACCCACATGTTAATGTATATGTGATGCTGGAGTCAACTTGGCATGTTGTGACAGTTATCTGCCCATCCACCTTAATCTGGGAAGAAATTCATTGAGTTAGATGGCATTATGAGATTTTCAAATGCCCTTGGAGATCATTGTCCTGAGAAGAATAGTGACTTGTTGCAGATGTGTGCTTCTGTCCCAGAACTGTCCCCAAGCATTTAGCATCACAGAAAAGAGCCACACCACACCCAAATACCAGATTATACCTTTGTTCTTCTGAGGAAGGTCTGCATCCATACCTCCATTTATTCTTTCCTTCTACTTTTATTGATCACTTAGTAAGTGAAGGCACTAAGTCTTGGGAGGCTAAGTAAAAATACTCCTGTGTGTGCCTTTCATGCACTCCACCAGGAAGTGAAGACCTGAGACTGCATGGTTACTGGGCTGTTGAGATGACTCACAGTTCCTCCTCCCAGGTTTAGGCAGCAGCAACCGTTCCAGAGGTGCTGCAGATTTTTTATGCACCTCTACTTCATCATGCAGACTCTTTCTTCCTGGAAAACTACAGGGCTCATGAAAAAGAAATGCACAATCTTTTTGATGACATAATATCAGGAAATCTGCAAATCTAAAGAATGAAATGGAAAATCAAATAGAAGAGGCTTACAAGACCCCCAAATGTACAAAATTACAGCAGACCCACACCAAGGCACGTTATAATGAGAATGAGTAACATACACAATAAGGATAGAATTTTAAAATCTATGAGAGAAAAATCAAATTACATATATATGGAAACCAATTCAGATCTCAGCTGATTTCTGAACCTAGAATCTCATGCCAGAGATCCTGGAATAACATATATCAAGCTCTGAAAGAAAATGGATGCTAACAGAGAATTTTATATCCAGCAAAACTAAACTTCAGATTTGAAGATGAAATAAAAACCTTCCATGATAAGCCAAAACTAAAAGAATTCACAACTAGAAAGACTGCACTACAGAACATACTCAGCAAAATATTCCATGAAGAAGAAATAAAAAATAAAAGTGAAAACCAGCAAAGGGAGAAACTACATTAAAGGAAAAGTCAGTTAAATGAGAAACTAAGTCTAGTTAAAAACCAAAATGACTAGGACTACAAATCATATCTCAATAATAATCCTGAATGTGAATGGCCTAAACTCATCAATCAAAAGGCATAGACAGTCAGATTGGATTAAAAAAAAACAACCAACAATATGCTGTCTTCAAGAGACTCACCTCCTAGGAAAAGATAACCACAGACTGAAAGTGAAAGGTCACGAAAAAACATATCACTCTCATGGACTGCATAAAAAAGCATGGTTTTCTATCCTCATATCAGATAAAGTGGACTTAAAGCCAAAGTAAGAAGACATAAAGAAGGACATTTCATACTGTTTAAGAGAATCATACATCAATAAGACATAACAATTGTAAAGATACATGCCCCAAACAATGGAGCATCTACATACATCAAACAAACCCTTCTCGATTTTAAGAATCAACACAGTAACACTGAGTGACTTTAACACACCTCTTTCATCACTGGATAGATCTTCCACACAAAAACTAAGCAAAGAAACCATAGAACTAAATAATACAACAAACAATTTAGACTTAAAGGACATATAGAGAGTATTTCATCCCTTATTAAGCAAATACATTTTCTTCTCAGCAGCTCATGAATCCTTTTCCGAAATAGTCTGTATGTCATGCCACAAAGCAACTCTTAGAAAATACAAAAAAAAATAGAAATACTACCCTGCATTCTATCAGATAATAATGAAATGAAACTAGAAATCAACAATAAAATAAAAAAAAACAAAACAAAACAGAAGCTATTCCAACACCTGGAGATTAAATAACACACTATTAAATGATGAATGGATAGCAGAAGAAAGCAGGGAGGAAATTAAAAAAACACTTAGAGATAAATAAAGAATTGGCAAATCTGGTGGAGAGCTTCACTATTCTCATTAGTTTCCTCGAATTCTAGCACCGATTCTTCACTTGCCCTAATAGGTCCTCTTTCTGCATTTCTCCACACTGTTTTGACAAGAAAAGCCAAAGCCCATCCACTTTCCAAGCCCCTTTATTATATACTTATTGTTCTCTCCTCTTTCTGAGCTGCTTCTGGAACTGGGCTGCCCAATATAGCAGCCACTGTCTACATGTGATTATTGACTATTTGAAGTGTGGCATTGCCTAATTGAGATGTGTCATAAATGTGAGTGCAGGATTTTAAAGACAGTACAAATGAATGCATAATATTTATATTTTATATAGGTTGCTTTTTGAAGTGATCATATTTTAAATCTATTGGTTTAAGTGAAATATATTCTTAAATTACGTTCACTTTCTTTTTTATACTGTGGCTACTAAAAAATAAAAAATGACCTAATATATGGCTTACATTATAATTCCATTGGGTGATGCCATCCTAGATACTTGGAGTCTGAAACTTTTTGTCACTTAATTATTTTTTGGTTGAGATACTTGTGTTGTAAGGAACAGAAACCACTTACATTTTGTTATGCCAAAATAAAGAATCAGTATGAAAAATGGAGATACCAAAAGAATGAACAACAGCCACACCTCAGGAGCACAGAAGTGACATGGGAAATTGTCAGGCATCCTGGGAATGGTGCTCTGCTCTCTGGTTTTTCATCTCTGCTTCACTCCACATATCTTCTCCATGCTCTGCTAGATGGACAATTTTGTTGTGGAGCTTTTTGCTTGTGAATGTAACTTTGGTTCTGATTTTTTTGTGACCTTTTAGCTCAGGTCCCTTTAAGTACCCAGCTCAGTGTTATCACCATCTGAATTCCTAAATTGCAGGGAAAGAATTGAATTGACTTGGTTTGGTTCAGATCACGGTAACTGGAAGGAAACAAGATCACTTGGCAAAGTGCAAGATTGCTTTCTGGAATTTTGGATGAGTTTCAACTAGAAGTTATTGGGTGAAGCTGGTAAATTGAAATATTGGACAATGATACATTTCCTGGCATTGTGACTTAATTCCTCTGGTCATCTCCCATTGTACCCATGTCCTCAGTATTTCTCTTTCTGCTGGAGCGTTTCTACCAGTAAACAAACCTGCTCTAATCTTGTCTATACTTTTTTTTTAAAAATAACCCCTGCCCCATGTTTGGTGTCATTGATCTTTTCATGCTGCTGTGACTCAGACTAAACTTGGTCTTCAAGTGACTGTTGTTTGATCCAATTCAATTGAACACTAATAGCACATCTGCTGATGAAACGCATTATGGAGGGGGCTGGGCTCTCTGAGGACGCTAAAGCACAGCAAACAGAGCACTCAAGGGCCATATACAGGAGAGCTCTGAGCCCAAGTACATATGCACACTGTCTTCTGCACTTACTGCAGGAAGTTCTGTAGACATTCAAGTAGCTCATTTCATTTTAATATGCCTTGAAGGGATTTGCATGATACCTAATATTTAGAAGGAAATTTTAAAAGGAAAAGAACTAGTGTTTTCAAGTGTTTATTCTCTGCTAATACCTGATCCAGAAGTTTTATGTAGACTACCTGTTACATCTGAGTTGTAGGTTTGCAGTTGACTGAATATCTGTGTCTCTGCAAAGTACATATTTTGAAACTGCGACTCCAGGTGTTGATATAAGAAGGTGTGGGCCTTGGGATTGTATCAGGGGTCAGAGTGTTTATGAAGGGAAGTAGTGCCCCTAAAAATGAGGGATCTTATCTCTTTCACCATGTGAAGACCCAGCATGAATGTGCCAACTATGACCCAGGAATAGGGCTGTCACCGGACACCAAAACCTCTGATGCCTTGACCTTGTATCATGCCTCCAGAATTATGATAAAAATACTTCTGTTGTTTATAAGCCACTGAGTTTATGGTATTTTGCTTGACATCCTGAACATACTATGACAATGTTCTTTTAATTATTTTGTTTTTTTTTTCTTATGTGTTATTGGTCTGGCTCACCTATAAAATTTAAGTTTCCTATCATTAGGGACTTTATAGTTTTGTCATTATCATCTCTCCTGCAACTAGCAATAACACCAGAGATATAGAAAGTATTTAGTAAACATTTATTAAATAATTTAATAAAAGTGGTATGATTGTCAGCTCAGTGGGAAAAGAATATGACATTATAGTTTCTCTTGCACACGGTTCTGGGCTTATACTAAGTACTAAGTAAAGATTGATTACAGAAGAGCAGTTTTTTCTTTTTCTGATCCTCCTTCTCAACTATTTCATTTTTAGACTTCTGCTTAAATACTTGATTTGCTAAAGCTAACTTAGAAATAGCCAATGCAAACTCAGTAAGGTTGTTTACAAGATTGCCTGCTGACTTTAGGAAAGAGCACAGTCATGTTGCATTTTTGTAGGGTAGAAAGGCAAGACAAAGCTGTCTGAGAACTGGAGGCCCGCAGTACGCTTCCATCACATTGTTGATCTTTTCAATAAGTATCCTTTTACAAAATAGTATTTTAGTGACCAAAATTATAATTCTCAAGAAACTAGAATTATTTGAGTGCTCCAATTTTTTTCCTTTAATGATTTAAAATGATTTCCTTAAGGTTTGGCATAGTAAAATAATATTTATGTTCATACTATTAAAATCTCCGAATATTATGATCAAATCTTATGATCAGAGTTTTTTGTGGTGTTCTCCAAATATTTTTATATTTGGAAAACTGCTATCATTTATTTAGGAATCATATGAGAAACAATGTAAAGATGTATTATTTTCTAGAAATAAATTATATGAAAATTGTAATAGTGTGTGTAGTGTGTGTCATTTTAACTCATCACAAGACACCCTGAAAGATCTCAAGTTTTCAAGGAAAATTGGAAGTGTCACCTTGACTGTGCCTGGTTCTTTATGAAAAAAGCATTAAAACCCTTCATGTGCAAAAAATCTTCTCCTATCTTTGAGCTCCTTCCTTCAACTTTGGTGCCTGCATCTGTTAGTCATAAAACATTTTTCATTTAAACCTAAATCAACCTTTTGTTTTTGTTTATTTAAAAGTTTGTAGATCTTGGCAAATATTAATTCTGAGTGAAAAACTGTATTTGCAGGTTCATTATAGATACTCCTTGTTCATTTCTCATTTTAACATTTGTATTCTTTATGTGTAAAATTTAAATACATACTTAACAAAATAGAAAATTTTATTTAATTGGACCAAATAATAGATTTGCTAAATTTTTGGTCTTCTTGATATTTTTTAAATTTCGAAATAATTTTCTGGATTGTAATATAACACATATGCTATTGAAATATACACAGGTAGAAAAATTTAATTGTTTTAATTATATGTTTCACTTTGGAAATTTTAATTGCCTGATCCTGTCATTTACTCATGTCAAATTTGGTCTTTTTTGTTGACTTGAGGGAACTTTAAAAAATTATATTTAGTCAGGACTTTGTATTTTTCAATTATTTTCTATCACTTTCTTGATATTCAACTTTTTTAAACTAGTACTTCTTTCCTGGAAAATCTTTTTTGTTTTAGTCAGGTATTTGGCTGCTGTAACTGAAGGATCTGACCAGAACAACTACGGAGGAGGAACAGTTTATTTGAGGACTCATGGTTTCAGGGGTCTTAGTCTAGGGAATGTCGGCTCCATTCCTCAGGGCTTGAGGTCAGGCTGAACATCATGGTGGGAGAGGATGGTGGAGGGAAGCAGCTCACATCACCACTGTGAGCTGATCAGAAAACAGAAAGTCTACTTGCCAGATACAAATATATACCCAAAGCTGAGTCCCAATTCCCACCTCCTCCAGCCAAACATTACCACTCATTTAATCCCTATCAGAGGATTAATCCACTGATTGGGTTAAGACTCTTAAAACCCAATCATCCTCTGAACCTTCTTATATTGTCTCACACATGAGCTTTTGGGGGACGCTTCACATCCAAACATAACATTCTGTCCCTGGCTCCCAAATGTTCACAACCATCTCACAATGCAAAACACATTTTTTTCCATTTCCAAAAGTCCTCGTGGTCAACAGTTCTGAGATTGCTCAAAGTTCAAGTCTTCTCTGAGGCTCAAGGCAATCTGGCATTGTGAGCGCCTGTAAAATTAAAAGTAATTTACAAGTATCCAATATATAAAGGCACAGAGGAAACATTTCCATTCACAAAATTAGGGGCATAGAAAGAAGGGATAGAACCAAAGCAAGACTAAAATCCAGCTGGGCAAACAGGTCCTATATCTTCATGTCTGGCATTGGGGGCAGATGGCATCGTGATATTCTCTCCAAAGGGCTTGTGTACTTTTTTATAGCCAAGTCTCTCATTTTCTTTTCTAACGTCTGTTTTTTCCTTCAGAAAAACCTTCCCTGCTCAGAGTACACAAGGATAATCTCTTATATTTAATTGTAATTATTATATTTTTTCTACAAAAAGTATCTCTTTACTGCATATGGATTTTGTTTTATGACTGGTGAGGTGTTTTTCTTTCCCCCCCCAATTTTCTACTTTATTAGTCTTTGTTATAATTTTAATAACATAAATTTATGGGATAGAAATGTGATAATTCAGTACATACCTACAGTGTGTAGTAATCAAATCAGTGTAATTAGTATTTCCATCTCAAATTATTTAAAACAAATTTTTGGATTGATACATACCAATTGTATGTGTTTATGGGGTATAATGTGATATTCATACATGTATACCATATATACTGATCAAATTAGGTAATTAGCATCTCTGTCTTCTTATTTTTTTAGAGCCTTTCAGATCCTCTCTTCTAATTATGCATAAAAATACATTAAGTTATTGTAAACTATAGTCAACCCACTGTACTACAGAATTGTAGAACTCATATCCTTTGTGTTTTGGTACCTGGTTTTCCAACTATCCTCTTTTCCCCTTCCCCCACCTTTCCCAGTTGCTTGTAATCATTATTCTACATTCACATTAATTTTTTTTAAAGAGCAAATACTTTCCAATGCTTGTTATTTTCTAAGACCTACACCATTTGTGTGATTCTCAGAGGACATGATCATCTGACATAGAGGGATATTGAATTCCACATATGATAAAATGAGGTGGTGCTTGTCTTTTTGTGTCTGACTTATGTCAATTAACACAATGTCTTCCAGATCTATCCATTGTGCAGCAAACGGCAGGACTTCATTCTTTTTTTATGGCTGAATAATATTCCCTTGTGAATATATACTATATTTTCTTTATTGGTTCATTTGTTGATGGACATGTTCCATATACATTTTGAATATTAATTCTTTGTCAGGTAAATAGTTTGAAAAAAATTCTTCCATTTTGTGGGCTGTCTCTTCACTCTCTTAGTTGTTTGCCGTGCAGTCTTCTTGGTTTGATAAGACTTTTTTTGTTGATTTTTGCTTTTATTGCCTGTGGTTTTAGGATCTTATAAAAAATCATTTCCTATACCAATATCTTCAAGTATTTCCTCTTGTTTTCTTGTAGTAGCTTCATAGTTTCTCATTTTAAATTTAGGTGATTGATACAGGTCAAGTTGGTTTTTATATAGAATGAGAGAAAAGGGTCAAGTTTCAATCTTCTGCAGATGAATATGTGGTTTTGCGAGCATCATTTGTTGAAGACTGTTTATTCTTCAATGTGTGTTTTGGTGTTTTTGTGAGAATTGTTGGTTGGCTGTGGATACTTGAATTTTTTTTATGGAATCTCTATTCTGTTCTCTTGGTCTCTGTGTCAGTTTCTGTGCTACTCCCATTCTGTTTTGGTTGGTATTTCCTCGTACTATGTGTTCAGATCTGGTGGTAATGATGCCTCCAGCTTTGTTCTTTTCTGCTCAAGTATTCTTTGGGGTTGTTTGTGCTTCCTTATAAATTCAAATGCTTATATTATTTTTTCTACTTTTGTAAAGACTGCTATTGGTATTTTGATAGAAATTGTACTGAAACTGTAGATGTAACTTCTGGTAAATATTAATTCTTCCAGTCAAAAAATATAGTCAGGCTTTCAATTTTTTTTTTGTGAACTTTGCAATATCTTTCATTAACTTTTATGAGTTTCATTGAAAAGTTCTTTCACTTCTTTGGTTAAATTTATTCTTAAATATGTTATCTTTAAAAAAAATTCTTTTTAGTTATATACAATACCAGGATGCACCCTAGCATTATCACAAAAGCATAGAACACAATTCGTTCCAATTTATTCCTCAGCACTCCACCCTCTCTCCACTCCATTGATCCTTTTCAATCCATTTATTGTTTACTTTAAAAAAAAATAGTGTTCTGTGGATACATTTGATGCTGGGACCCAGCATGCCACATCCATACATGCACACATGAAAGTTTGGTCACATTGGTTCCTCTGCTCTTTGCTTTTCCTATCCCTCTTCCTCCTCCCTTGTCTTCAATCTCTTCATCTACTTTCCTGATTTTTCCTCTATTTTGATAAAATTTCTTCTTTTTTCCCCTTTCTCTCTTTCTTTTTTTTTAAAAAATTCTTCCTCCTCTTATTTTGGATTAGATTCTGCATATCAGACAAAACATTCAACCTTTGACCTTTAGGGACTGGCTTATTTCACTTAGCATGATAGTCTCCAGTTTATAGCAAATGCCATAATGTCATTGTTCTTTGTGGCTGAGTAATACTCCACTGTGTGTGTGTGTGTACACACATATATATGTATGTATATATATATACACATATACACACACACACATATATATGTTTATATATAGCACATTTTCTTTATTTATTCATCTATTGAAGGGCACCTAGGTTGGTGCCATAGCTTAGTTATTGTGAATTGTGCTGCTATAAATATTGATGTGGCTGCATCACTTAGTATGCTGATTTAAAATCTTTTGGGTATATACCAAGGAGTGGGATATCCAGGTCAAATAGTGATTTCATTTCTAGTGTTTTTGAGAAATTGCCATACTGCTTTTCAGAGAGGTTGCACAATTTGCAGTCTCACCAACATCGTGTAAGTGTACTTTTCCCTCCACATCCTTGCTAACATTTATTATTATTTGTATTCTTGATAATTGCCATTTGACTGGAGTGAGATGAAATCTACATGTAGTTTTGATTTGCATTTCTTTAATTGCTAGAGATGTTGAACATTTTTTCATATATTTGTTGAACATTTGTATTTATTCTTAGAAGAAGTGTCTATTTCATTCTTTTGCCTGTTTATTAATTGAGGTGTGTGTGTGTGTGTGTGTGTGTGTGTGTGCTTTAAGTTCTTTGTGTAATCTGGATATTAATGCTCTATCTGAGGAGCAAGTGGCAAAGATTTTCTCCCATTCTTGAGGCTCTCTCTTCATGCTTCTTCTTTGCTGTGCAGAAGCTTTTCAAATTTGATACCACCCCACTTACTGATTTTGATTTTATTTATTTAAGAGGCTTGTTAAGGAAGTGGGTGTTGCAAATTGGCCTACATTTTCTTCTAGCAGGTGCGGGGTTTCTGGTATAATTCCTAGGTCTTAGATTCATTTTGAGTTGAGTTTTGTGCAGAGTGAGTGATAGGGGTTAAATTTCATCCATCTACATATGGATATCCAGCTTTCCAAGCACATTTATTAAAAAGGCTGTCTTCATAGACTCTCTAGTTACTTTCTTGCTTTCTTTCTCAGCAAGCTTGTTATTGGTATTTAGAAATGTCACTGATTTTTGTATGCTGATTTTGTATCTTGAAACTACTGAATCATTACCAGTTCTAAAACTATTTCTGGAGTCTTTAGATTTTCCTATATATAAAATCATATAATCTGCAAACAAGAGTAATGCCTTTGATTTTTTTAACTAAAAATTGCCCAATTGCTCTAAGACTTGCAATATTATGTTAAATAAGAGCAGTGAGAGTGGACATACTTGTGTTGTTCCAGTTTTAGAGGAAACAAATTAACTTTTCCCCATTTAGTATGCTGTTGACTGTGGGTTTGTTATTTGTTCAGAATTTTTATCATAAAGGGATGTACAATTTTACTGAACACTTTTTCTATGTCTATTGAGATAGTGATATGATTCTTTTGTCATTTGTTATCTTGATCTGATTTATTATATCCATTGACTTGGGTGTCTCAAATCATCCTTGCATCTCTGAGATAAATTCCACTTGATCCTGATGAATTATTTTTATGATGTGCTGTTGGATGTGATTTGCTGGATTTTTATTGAGAATTTTTACAGCTATGTTCATCAGGGATATTGGTTTATAATTTATTTTTCTTTTCTTTCTTCCTTCCTTCCTGCTCTGGTTCTGGTATAAGAATAATGATTTATTGAGTTGTTCATTTCCAAGATTTATGTTTGTTTCTTTTTCATGATCTCTTTTTGCTGAATTTCTCATTCATGTGATGAATTATTTTCCAAATTTTGTTGAATCATCTTTCTCTAACATTTCACTGAGTTTCCTTAGAATCATCCTTTTGGATTCTTTATTGGGTAAAGAATTACTACCTTTCTCTTTGAGGTCTCTTAGTAGAGAGTTATTGTGGTCCTGTGAAGATATTATGCTACCTTTCTTTTTCACACTTCCCAAGTCTCTATGTTGATATTAGTGAATCTGGAAGGTCAGTCATCTCTACCTATTTTATTTTATGAGGTGGATTTCATAGTAGAAGACTTTTTCCTGAAAATATGTCTTAGGGTGTAAGTTTGGTAGGCTTTGTTAGCTTTGGTTCTATTTATGCATCATAATATAATCTCCCTGTATCTTCCTCAGCTGTAATCAATGGCTTTGTACATGGTGCTAGAAGCAGAAAACCTGGAGAGACCATTAGTCTCCAAGGAAGGGGTGGGGGTAAGGATACTCTAGCAACCTATGTGGTATGGGGTGCCTACTCTGTGACCACTGTGGAAATGGGAGTGGTATGCTGGGAGCATAGAGTCCAGAGGATGTTTCCTTAGGTACTACTTGGGTGACTCTTCTGTTGGTTGGAGCCCTCCAGCACAACCCTCAATCCTAGGGGTGATGTGGGTCCCCAGGTAGCAGGCTGTGGGAGGCAAGAGCAGAAAATGGAAGAGAATAGGCCCAGGTCCAAGAGGGGCAAGTTCCTTGGTCTTTCAGGTTTTGGAGGCAGCATCCTTCTTGTCCACTACAGTGCGGGACACTGTGTGGGATTTGGGTGCTAGGGTTACTGTTGCTCTGATAAGTCTAATTGGAATTGTGAGGCTACCTGTACTACTATAGTTGAATGTGTATTAGGGCCCAGGGAAGGGGCTATGCAGAGGCTTCTGATCCCTAGGGTAGTATGAATTCTGAGCATTTTGCTTCTTATCATGGTGCCAGGCTATAGCAGGTTTTGGAAGTTGATGGGAAGATTATATGTGTTCCTTCTCCAAAGCAAACCTACCAGTGCAGACTCTAAACAGTTCCTCTAAGAGTTTGCAAGCCTGTGTTGGCTGTACAACTCCACCGTAGCTAGGATTGCCATTGTGCTTGGCAGTATGGTCTTCTAGAATTCTCATGTTCACCCTTTCCCCTGCAACAGGGTGTTCCCTGGTAAGCCGCCAGAGTCAGGGTTGCTAATGTACTTTGTTCCTCTCCCTATGATGCCATCTCTGGTCTCTGGCTTATGGGATTCCTGTATCTTCCTTGCTATGGGCCCTCAGTCACTTAAGATGCAGCTAATCATCTGTTGTTTTGTTTTTTCTTTGCGGAAGTGGAGGTGAGTGTGAGGCATCCACTCTTTTTGGAATCTTCTCATATCTTTCTATATACACATTCAGTTGTCCCAGTATCATAAAAAAAGGGTTTAGTTTGGGCTTGAAATATCAACTTTGTTTTATACCTAGTTTCTATATATATATGGATTCTGTTTATAGTTTACATTCAGTTACACTGAATTTTTAGTTTATTCCTATACTGTCTTTGGTGGGTGCTTGGCATCTGAAGCAACTTCTCATTTGCCTTGTAGTTATTCTTTCTTGATTATTCTAGTTTAGTTCTATAATTTTATAATATACTTTCAAGTTTCATAAAATATCTCATAATTATTTTGATCAGAATTTATTTAATATTATTGTTTTGGAGAGTTATGTCACCTTTGAAATTATTGTCTCTCCTGTAGGATAATGTATTATCCACTCAGCTTTTCTTTAAAAAGTCTTATAGGCCTATGCAAAATTCACACCCCCCCCATGCTAGTATTACATTTCTTTTTAGTTTCCCTTAGACATTCTAGAGCTCTGGGTAGTTATGAATAATTTTTAAATTTATGTTTTAAAATTGGTTTATAAGAAAGTATTAATATATTTATGTGTTGATCTTATATCCAATCATCTTATTGCTTAGCTAGTTATAGTTTTTCAGTTGATTCTCATCTTTGAGGGGCAAATATATTCTCTATAAATGCTGGTAGTTTTGTCTTTTTGTTTCTAATATTTACAACTTTTGTATGTTTTCTAGTTTTATGCCATTAATAAGATAATCAATATGGACTTAAGTACTAGACATATTGTAGGAATTCTTGCCTTCTGTTTTCATTGAGATGTTCTGTATTAATTGTTGGTAAATATCCTTTACAAAGTTAAGAATTGTTGTTTTATTGTAGTTTTGAATTACATTGATAAATTTTCCAATGACTGTTCCCTACTTAGATGAAAAAACTTTTCAAAATATATTATTTTTTAAGATTAACTAATATGATATTTTTGCATTTAGTTTTAAAAATTTCCATTATTGGCTCTGGTAGTATTGTATACATTATAAACAAAGTGAAGAGTTTGGACACAAGTCTATGAAAGGTAAATAACATGTATGTAGGGAATAGTGTATATGTGTACTTCTCACTTTTGAGGTGCGTAGGTTTATGAGAGAGAGTATAGAGTCTAGATTTTTTTTTTTTTTTTAACAAAATGAGCCTGTGGAATAAGGTTGAAGCTAGATTTTGGAGGCCCTTGAGCACATGCTTAAGAAGTCTGTTCTTTGTTCTGTAGAGAAACTATTAGAATTTAAGTACAAGAGAAGCATAATTTGATTTGTGCTTTGGAAACTGGAGATGAAAAAAGTATTGCTTCAACAGAGAGATTGAATATAAAAAATACAAAAAGAAAAAAAAGATAATTGAATTTGAAGCTGTTGGATATTGTGACCTTTAAGAAAGTAGTATAAGGAGAGTCATGGGCCTGAGAATGAATAAAACAGCTATTAGGTCATTAGAGAATAGTAAAAAGAAGCTTCAAAACATGTCTATGGAAGTACAAAAACAATAATAGCCAGACTCTTCATGAATCACTCCCTTCTTAGGCAGATACTGTTGAAAATTTAGCAATAAAGATAAAGAGAATGGAAGTGTTTATTAGGCTGGATTGTGCTTAATGACATTGTGATGACACAGGCAGTAAAAAGTGGGGGACGGGGGTTTAATTATGATTTGCACATCAATTTTTAAAATTGTTTTAATTAGTTATACATGACAGTAGAATGCATTTATGCACTTTAATATATCCATAGATGGGATATAATTTCTCATTTTTCTGAGTGTACCTGTTGCAGAATCATATTGGTCATGTAGTCACAAAAAACAAAGTAATAATGTCTGTTTCATTCTACTGTCTTTCCTATCCCCACATTCCCTCTCCTTCCCTCCCATCACTTCCCTCTACCTAATCTAAGGTAAGGCTATTCTTCCCTAGTGCCCCCTGCCTTATTGTGAATTAGCATCCGCATATTAGAGAAAACATTCGGCCTTTGTTTTGTGGGGTTGGCTTATTTCACTTAGCATGATATTCTCCAACTCAATCCATTTACTGGTAAATGCCATAATTTCACTTTCCTTTAAAGCTGAGCAATATTCCACTGAGTATATATACCACATTTTCTTTATCCATCCATCTATTGAGGGACACCTAGGTTGGTTCTATAGTCTAGCTATTGTGAATTGAGCTGCTATAAACATTGATGTGGCTGCATCACTATAGTATGCTGATTTTAAGTCCTTTGGGTATAATCCAAGGAGTGGGATATCTGGGTCAAATGGTTGTTCCATTCTGAGTTTTCTGAGGAATTTCCATACTGCTTTCCATAGTAATTGCACCAATTTGCAGTCCCACCGGCAATGTATGAGTATACCTTTTTTCACCCCATCCTCGCCAACATTTATTGTTGCCTGTATTCTTGATGATTGCCATTCTGACAGGAGTGAGGTGAAATTTTAGTGTAGTTTTGATTTGCACTTCTCTAATTGCTAGAGTTGTTGAACACTTTTTTATATATTTGTTGATCAACTGTATTTCTTCTGTGAAGTGTCTGTTCAGTTTGTTTGCCCATTTATTGATTGGGTTATTTGTTTTATTGGTGTTAAGTTTTTTGAGTTCTTTATATATCCTAGAATTAATGCTTTATTGGAGGTGCATGTGGTGAAGATTTTCTCCAAATCTGTAGGCTCTCTCCTCACATTATTGATTGTTTCCTTTGCTGAAAAAGAAAAGCTTTTTAAGTTGAATTCATCCCGTTTATTGATTCTTGATTTCACTTCTTGCTCTTTAGGAATCTTGTTAGGGAAGTCAGATCCTAGGCCAACATAGTGAAGATTTGGTCCTATTTTTTTCTTCTATTAGGTGCAGGGTCTCTGTTCTAGTGACTTAATCTTTGATCCACTCCCCCCGCCCCCAGCAGCAAAGTGGATTTTTCACTCTAAGCAAATAATTAATTCTCTGGAGAGTGAGCTGGACAATATAAACCCAAGGTCCTGGACTAAAGAAAAGTAGTCTTGATATTCTCTTAATGGTGGTTTGTGCTGAGTTGTCTCCACACCTGCATTTCTTAAAAACTCCCCTTTTTCATGAAATGCAACATATAGATAGAAAGGTATGTAGCTCACAAGGGCATACCTCAGTTAATTATAATACACTTGTATAACCATCATTTCAGATGAGAAATAGAACATTGCTAACACCTTGGAAGGAATTCTTCCACCCAATAACTACCCTGTCTCTAACCCAAAGGAAACTACTAACATTACTTTTATGGAAATTATCTCTTTTTCTTACTAGAGTATTATATAATAAAAGGTCTCTAAATTATATAGTTATTTTTCCTTTTTTGATATTTTTAATATTATGCCACATTGAGGGTAGTTGTAGGCAGTTCATTTCATTATCACAGTATTCCGTTTATCAACATACCATAATTTATCTGTTCATTCTGTAGTTGATGAAGAGAATGATGCTATGATTCTTGTATTTACCTCTTGAATCATATACCATATATTTCTTTTGGATAGAAGGGAAACGGGATGATGAAGAGTGAATGTTTTTTTAAAAAAAAACTGTAGTAGATAATGAATTGTTTTTCAAAGAGATCAAACCAATTCATACTCCCAAGAGCAGCATAAAATAATTTCTGTTGATCTGCATGCTTGCCAAACTTGAAATTATCAGTCATCTAAATTTTAGCCATGTGGAGACAGAGGACTGATAGTTTATTGTTATTTTATTTTTCTTTTTCCTGATTATAATGAAGTTGTATATCTGTTCAAGTTTATTGACCATTTTGATATCTTCTTTTGTAAAATATCCATTCAATTCTCTTGTTTATTTTTCCCTTGATTTGTTGATATTCATCTTTTCCTCATTAAGGTTGTAATTTAATAAATAGAATATATTTATAATGTTAAACAGGTAGCTTATCAATTTTTACCTTTGTCTTTAATGCTTTTAAAAATTACCATTCTTTTATTTTACAAAGATCATAGTTATATTTTGTTTTAATACTTTATTATTTTTCCTCATTGCCTCATTTCCCTTGTCTTTCACTCCTGCTCACTTTAACTTCACAGAAGATTTTTTTAAAATAAGATTTTTTATTAATGTTTGATAGTTATATATAATAGTGGGAATCACTTTGACATATTAATCCATGCATAAAATATAATGTGCTCCAAATCAATCCCCGGTACTTCTGATTTTCCTCCCTGTTGTCCCCTTCCTTGACCCTACTGGTCTTCTATTTATTTATTTATTTTTGTTTTGGTTGGTGCTTTATAGACATACATGAAGGTGTGTATGTATACATACACTTTGCCATATTCACATATGTACCTAGCATAACTCGGTCAATTTCATTCCGCAGTTTCTTCCTTTTCCTTTCCTTCTCCCCTCAATCACCTTTCTCCCTTCTATTTTCATAGGATCCTTCCTGCCATTTTTGTTCTTATTTTGCTCCACCTTCCACATATGAGAGACAACATTTGACCTTTGACTTCTGGAGTCTGGCTTATTTCACTTAGCATGATATTCTCCAGTTCCATCCATTTATCAGCAAATGCCATAATTTTATTCTTCTTTATGACTGAGTAAAACTCCATTGTGTATATATGCCACATATTCTCTATCCATTTGTCTGTTGAAAGGCACCAAGTTATGATTTTGTAACTTGGCTATTGTGAACTGTGCTGCTATAAACATTAATATGCCTGTATCACTAGAGTATGCTGATTTTAGTTCTTTTGGATAATAAACAAGGATTTGGGTACCTAGGTCATATGGTAGTTCTATTCCTAATCTTTTGATGAATCTCTGTATTGCTTTCCAAAGTGGTTATATTAACTTGAAGTCCCACCAACAATGTATGAATGACATTTTCCTCCACATCCTCACCAGCACTTGTTTATTTGTATTTTTGATGATTGCCATTCTAACTGGAGTGAAATGAAATCTCAGTGTAGTTTTGATTTTCATTTTCTTGATTGCTAGAGGTATTGAACATTTTTTCATATATTTGTTAACTCTGTATTTCTTTTTTTAAAATTTATTTTATTTTTAATTCCTTATATATAACTGTGGGGTTCATTTTGACATTTTCACAAATTCACATAACAGTTTTCTCCGTTTCCATTCCCAGTACTGCCCTCCTTCCCTCTCCAATTCCCTCCTCCTGATATCCTTTCTCTATTGTTCTTCCTTCAATTTAGTCATGTACTTTTTTTTTAAAAAAAATGTTTCTAGTAGATGGACATAATGCCTTCGTTTCATTTTTATGTGGTGCTGAGGATGGAACCCAGTGCCTCACATGAGCCAGGCAAGCGCTCTGAACCACAACCCCAGCCCTAGTCATGCACTTTTTTTGGGTATTTCTTTTTTTGAGAAGTGTCTGTTTAGTTTAGTTTTGCTTGTTTATTGATTGGATCATTTGTGAGTGTGTGTGTGTGTGTGTGTGTATGTGTGTGTGTGTGTGTATGCATGAATTAAGTTTTTGAGATTTTTATATATGCTGGATATTAATTCCCTGTTAAAAGAGTAGCTGGCAGAGATTTTTCTCCCATTCTGTAGCCTCTTGCTTCACACTCTTAATTGTTTCTTTTGCTGTGCAGAAGCGTTTTAATTTGATGCCATCCCACTTATCCATTCTTGGATTTATTTCTTGAGCTTTAGGCATCTTGTTGAGGAAAGTTGGTGCTTGTGCCAGTAAGTTAGAGTGTGACCCAATATTTTCTTCTAACAGTTTCAAAGTTTCTGATCAATTTCTAAGTCTTAGATTCACTTTTAGTTGACTTTTGTGCAGGTTGAAAGATGGGATCTAATTTCATTCTTCTACACATGGATATCTAGTTTTCCCAGAATGATTTGTTAAAAAGGCTATCTGTTCTTCAATGTATGTTTTTGGCATTTTTGTTGAGTATCAAATGACTGTATCTATGTGGGTTTGTCTTTGTGTCTTCCATTCCATTGGGCTTCATGCCTATTTTTGTGGCAACACTATGCTGTTTTTGTTACTATAGGTTTGTATTATAATTTGAGATCAGATATTGTGGTATCTCCAGTATTGCTGCTCTTCTTACTCAGTATTGCTTTGGCTATACTCGGTATTTTATTTTTCCATATGAATTTTAGAACTTTTTTCTAATTCTGTGAAGAATGTCATTGGTATCTTGATGGTAATTACATTGAATCTGTATATTGCTTTTGGTAATTGTGGCAATTTTGACAACATTCATTATGCCTATTCATGAACATGGGAAAATCTTTCCATTTTTTAAGGTCATCTTTGATTTCTTTTTTCAGGATTCTATAGTTTTTATTGTAGTGGTCTTCCACCTACTTGGCTAGATTTATTATGAATTATTTTATTTTGCATTTTAGGTTATTGTGAATAGAATGGTTTTCCTGATTTCTTTCTCAGCAGATTCATTATTGGAGTAGGAAAACTATTGATTTATGAATGTTAATCTTGTATCCTGATACTTTGCTGAATTTATCAGCTGCAGATGTTTTCTGGTAGCGTTCTCTAGATCTTCCAGAAATAGGATCATATCATTCACAAACAGAGATAATTTGACTTCTTCCTTTTCTATTTGTATACTTAATTTTCTTCTCTTGTCTGATGGCTCTGGCTAGAGTTTCAAGAGCTATGTTGAGTAAGAGTAAACCTCCTTCTCTTGTTTCTGATTCTAGAGAAAATATTTTCAATTTTTCTCTGTTCAGTGTGATGTTGGCTTTGTGTTTTTCTTATGTAGCCTTTGTAAGGTTGGGATAGTCTCCTTCCATCCCTAGTTTCTTCAGTGTTTTTAAAATAAATGGGTCCTGGATTTCATTGAAGGCTTTCTCTGCATCTATTGAGATAATCATGTGATTCTTGTCCTTAATTCTATTTATGTGGTGAATTACATTTATTGATTTGTTTATGTTGAGCCAATCTTGCATTCCTGGGATAAAATCCTCTTGATCACAGTGCACAGTTAGCTAATACTTTTTTTATGATTTTTGCATCTATGTTCATCAGAGATGTTGCTCTGTAGTTTTCATTCTTTGATGTGTCTTAGTCTAGTTTTGGTATCAGGGTGATTCTGGTTTCATATAATGAGTTAGGGAGTGTTTCCTTCCTTTCTATTTCTTGAAATAGTTTGAGGAAGATTGGCATTAGTTATTTAAAGGTCTGGTAGAACTTGGCTGAGTATCCATCTGGTACCAAGCTTTTATTTGTTGGGAGGCTTTTAATTGCTGCTTCAATCTCATTGCTTGATATTGGTCTATTTAGGGTTTCTGTAGCCTCTTGATTCAACTTTGGTGGTTGTGTATGTATTTATTTCTTCTATATTTTTCCAAGTTATTGGAGTATTAGTTTCAAAATAGTCCCTAATGATCCTCTGGATTTTTGTGATGTCTTTCCTTGTCCAAATCTCTACAACAATGTCCTTTTTCTTTTTCTTTTGAAACAGAGACAATAGTTATCTGAATGTCAATATTATAGGTGTCAACATGCCTGATTTTTTTTACTCTGAGGGCAGCAGAATATCTGCAATTGCTAATAGGACGTGGCATAGCTTTTGCTTTACTACATTGGCTATTGTGGACAGTGACAGGAGCTTCCCTTGATTCTTTCCATCCCAATTGAAGTTATTACAAAGGTCATAAAACTAATATGAAGCTTCTGATAGTTGCTTAGATACATACATTTTGATTATGCATCCAAGAGCTGGGGAAATCATGAAGAGTGGATCCACAGAGTCTTTGAAGACGTTATACTCTCAATTTAATCTAGTTTTGTATCCTCTACTATGAGTGTTGGCTCTGACACTAAATCATATAACTCTCACAATATCTGGGCAATCTATTTTCTCCTGTATAGTTGCCTTGGAAAATAGCTATAGGTCCTTTTGGGGCATAGACTAAGATGCATTGGGTATTCTTTTTTGAAATCCTTTTGGTTGACTTACTTGAGTTCTGAGAACTGGTTTAGAACCAGACTCAATTAAAGAATTTTGAGTAAGAGGGTTGACACTGGCCTTCTGCTCACCAGCTTGTGATATTTTACATTTACATAAGTTGTATGTAAATATAAAATATTTTGTTGGCTTCCCATCTCTCTTGCCTCTAGGAACAGGATGGTCTATTAGCCATTGACATAAATTCCCATCAGTCAGAGGCTCCAGTTGTTGCTCTGGTCTTGTTTATTATAGCCTCATTAACTCTAATTATTACATGCTGTCACTTGTCCTTTGTAATTTTGACATCTTATTGCCCCCCTCTGTGTGTGTGTGTGTGTGTGTGTGTGTATACACTAACTCAATAATTATATATGTATATTTATATAAATATATAAATTTATATAAATATATAAATATACACACACACCACCACCACCACCACCACCACCACCAGGGAGTTTGGTCTCATGGAAACATCACCTTCCATTACTCCCACCCCACAGAAAAACAGTCTCCCTGAATTATCAATGATGCTGAATACATTCTTTGTCATGTCAGTGAAGAACATGTTAAGTCAGTCCCTGCTGGGAACATAATCAGCTGTTAGGCTCCCTGGTGTCATAAAGTTAATCCTCTTATTTTGAAACTCTTTGCTTATTCTGTAGTATTCTTGTAAGGCAGTCTGACACAGCCAAGTTTAAAATTTTATTTGTGAATTGGATTATTTTTTAAATGGTTTATTCTGGTTAATAAATGTAAACAAATTAATTAGGAAGGTGCTGATAGTCTTGTTCAGTCCCTTCACATACATGAATTATTTTTGTGTTGTAAAATAAACAAACAAACAAGCAAACATCCCAGTCTTATGCTTCCTGAAATAAACTCAATAATTATTCAGACATAAAGGACATGTTGGCATTTCTCCCTCCCTCCTGTTTTGTCTCATCATTTCTCCGGTTAATTTTTTCTTCTATCACTTCATTCTCACTCTTTCTTCTCCTTAAAGAAATATTTTCTTGAGACAGGTTGCTTTTAACGAGAAAGCAATAAGTTTTTATTCCCCACTCAATAAAACAACAGCTTTATATAAAGGATGATGGAGGCTGTCAATCCAACAGATGAGGGGGCAGTGAAGTGACGCAGAGACGTGGTGACAGAGCTCATGCTCCTGCTGTACTGCATTCCCCTTACTTCCTGCCTGTTGTTTCTCTGTCCACCCTGGGCCGTATGACCAAGAACAGGTTCTCATATACAATGGGATATTAAATTGTCTCTTAAGCAACATGATTTTTAAAGCATAACTTCTGTTTTCTTTGCAATATTATGATATTAGTTGGCTTCTCTTCTGTGGTATGGAAATATCTCAGCCAGACCTCCTGCTAGGGGACCTTAGCTGAATCTCCCCTGAATTCACCATTGCATTTGTATCAGGACCGTGGTCACCTCAGATTGCTCCTGGTCAATGACTGAGCATGGCAACTGGACTAAGATGATTATTCTGAAAAGAAGTGGGACTTTCTCAGTGAACAACTTTGCTGTAGCGCTATTCCACAGTCTAAGATCTTTACAGCTCAAAGTTCCTTCCTTCCTTCTCTCTCTCTCCTTTATTAGGTATCAGACTTGCATCAAAGTTAGAGGCTTCTTTCTGCCTTCTTCTGTTTCCTTTCCCAATATATTACTTATGCAATGTACTAGTTATCTATTACTGTGTAACAAATTTTTATAAAATTTAGCATCCTATAGCAATACAAATTTATTATCTCACAGTTACTATGATCATGGAGTAACTGAGTCCTCTGGATAGAATCTCTAACAGCACACTAATCAAGGTCACCAGCTCTCGGGTTTCCTCTGAGGCTCAACTATAGAAGGGCTTATAGGATTCTTTTTCTCATGGGCTATTCCACTAGGGCCTTAGTCCTTTGTTGACTCATGGTAGAGACCTCCTTTAGTCCTTTGCCCCATAGATCTCCCCACCATCATGGTTTACTCATTAGTCAGAGAGTGGGAATCTTCTGACAAGAAGGAAGTAGCAACATTTTGTAGCTTAATCAGAAATAAAATCTTATCAGTTACTGGTTAAAAGAAAGTCACTTGACCAGCTCACTTTTAAGTGGAAGAGTTCTATAAGCCTTGAATGCCAGGAAGAGAAGATTCTTGGGGTCCAGTCTAGAGGCTGCCTATTGCATACATCAAATACCACCTTGCTGTTTGCTTCTCAGAGAACCAAAACCAACACATTTTTTTTTCTAAAAACAATATTTTAAAGATGAGTTTTGCTTACAAAGACATTTGATTTTCACAAAAAGATGTCATTTAAACAGGAAAAAAATTTACTTTGTTTACAGAAAAACTTGACAAATTAAGTATAACAGTGTATCTGAGAAAAAAAAATCAAAATAAAAAACAAACCCAAACAGCAATACCAAAGAATGATTTATGAATTAAATAGCACTCAGAATCAGAAAAGGTTAAAAGAATACCACTCTTAAACTGTGGCAGTATTTATAGACAGAACACTGAATATGTAAGAAGTAGGCAGAGAAGTATATGTGGAATAGTATAGAAGTAGCTTGATTGGTTACAATAGGCATTTTTCTTATCTTGACAAGATCTGATCAGTTAGCAGCCTATGATTAGTTAAAGATCAATCATTTGTGATTGGTTCAGACTTGGCCTCATGTACAAAAATTAGTCTTCCACATTAGGATTTACTTACGTTAGGTTGTAGTTCATTACATAAGACCTCAAAACATGGAGACAGCCTCAGGCCAAGGGTCTTCTGCTCATTTTACTTAACAGATGTGTTAATATGTCCGGAGAATGGAATTTTAAAACAATTGTTTTGTATGCCATAGGACATTCTGTCACATTTACTGATATAATACTTCCCTCCCTATTAACTATAAGTTTTAGAAGATGTATTATTTCTAACACTGGTAAGGAAGAATTACTTATAAATTAATAGGTTCTCATTCCATAACTGTGATTATAAGTTGGGTGGAACTCCTACTGAAACTACTATAGCCTGAGTACCATTTCCCTGGTTAAAGTAGGTCTAAAAAACCTATTCTTTTTCTTTCTGCAAGTAAGGAAGATTTGTTTTATACCAGTTGCATAAACATATGCTTCAGAAAAACCTTTGCTGTTAACAACAAACTCTTTAAGACTAGTGCTGGGAATGTATGTTAGCAGGTGGTGGTACAGATTGTATAAGAATGAAAATGTGCTATGGGCTTCAATTGTTATGGAAAATATAGTACTATGCAACTAGCAATAATTTAGTTTCAATTCCTATAATCCTAGATTAATAGGGAATCATTTTATTTGGAGAGAGTCTAGTGTTACAGGAGGCGAGGAGACGTGACAAAAGTATTCTTTTAGGTTTCCTAAGTAGGAAAACTAAAAAGAAGCACCAAAGTCCTCGCTTTTCTTTTAATAAATATGTGACTAGAAGAATAGAGATTAGATTTGTATTCTAGCCCTCTGACCAATCAACTATTATTTCTATTACAATATGTTTATTTTGGATCTCAGACTTACCAGAGGGAATTTGACAATTTGGCAGGGTTTCAGAGAAGAGTAACTGGTGTATCAAAGGAGCAAAGTCTCTGCAAAAAGGTAAGCTAAATAAAAAAAATATAGGTATAATTCTATGGGGACAGGGGATTTTTAAGCAAAATGTTTTGTCCAGAATTGGAATGGGAAGGAATGAAAAACTGAAATTAGGAAAAGAACAGTTTGAGCTGACTATCCGAGGCAGGGGGTTGAGGATTATTGAAGGCAAGAGTGAAAGTTCATTGTCTGAAACAATGAAAACTTAGACCAGCTGTGGAGTTCCAGAACGCACCCAAAGTAACCTTGGTGGGGCTCCAGGGAGTAGCCTGACCATGGTAGAAATTTCTAGCTCCAACTTAGAATCTCTATTATTGCATTAGTTCTGTGGGTTGGCTCCAGGCATAAATAGTTTACAATGGTGATTTGCTTTTATTTCCCATAGTTGAATCCATATTTCTGTGGACTGCCTCATGTTCAAGGCTGCTAAAATCTTCTATCTTCTTCATGGCTCTAGGGATTCTAATAGAAATTTTCATGCCGCAGTACAGACAGCTTGCAAAATAAAAAGCTTGCAATGGGATATGTGGCTTTCATGCCAAGGATATTCATCACTCACTGTTACCTGTGGGTTCAGACTGACCCAGGAATGTCCTTCCATGAGACCGAAAAAACCACATATGGGATACAACCTCTTTTATGAGGTGAAAGATTTAGGGCTAAAGTGATAGGGAAATAGATTGAGAGTTTGAATGAGAATTTTAGTCAATAGTGTATATAAATGACAGATGAGAGGTGGGATTACTTTCCTTTTATGAGTGATTATGCAATCAGTTTATTCATATTATTATCATGTAAAAATTTCCCTGTATTCTCCTGGATTTAGAACTCAAGTCTTAGTTCTTCATAGCTCTTTTTTACTTTACTCCAGAGTAGACCAACTAGAAAGCACCAGTTATAGCATTGGAAGTTACAGTTGGTTCTGCCCTTGAAGTGGCTGAGGGGGCCCTGGGCAACTGGAGTTGCTGAGATAGGCATGTGGGGTAAAGGAGATTTGAGTGACCTCAATGCTTGCCATAGAGCTTTTACTATGGGAGTAGACTTTGTCACATGCAAGACTGGCAGCCATTGCTTGTTCCTTCCTCTTATGGGTCTGGATTACCTTGAGGCCCTGACACATACAAGTGGTCAAAGGTCACGTATGTTGGGTTTTTCTTTGAACTATTTCCCAAAATTAACTTTTTAAAAAAATTTTGTTTTAATTAGTTACACATGACAGTAGAATGCATTTATGTACTTTGATATATCATACATAGATGGGATATAATTTCTCATTTTTCTGAGTGTACATGTTGCAGAATAATATTGGTCATGTAGTCACATATATGTATATATGCCCCCAATTAACTTTCTTCCATTAAAACTTCCCCTTAAATCTGCTTAGATTAATATACATAATATATATTAATATACATAAATTCATGTATGTGTATCTATCTATCTATCTATCTATCTAGGGCACTTCTGGGTTTTGAATATTTCTAAAGACAAAGATCTCCAACTTAACTTTATTTCAAATCTCTTCTTTAGGCAAAATGATTTACATACTTGTTTAAAATGTAGTGGGAAAATAAAATGAAGGATAGGAAATTTCTATATTTAGCTAGACTTCTTGCTTTTGAGCAAGTTACCTAGCTTCTCTGGGCCTTATCAATATAAAGAAAGCTGATAATCCCTTATATCCTTTCAAGCATTACCAATCTATGGTAGCTTAGCTTAGTCATGGTTATTATCTGGTTATTACTGTTACTGTTGGTGATTCATGATCATGAAACATATGAGAACACTCTACATATTGAAATGAATAATTTTATTGCAGCTGTGTATGTGTTCCAGTGTTCTGCGCTTGAGTATATACTTCATGTTAGGCCCTGTGGTGGTGCTGGGAATGCAAAGGTAACTAATTCATAGCCTTACCCCTAAGGAGTTCATCTTCGAATGGTGACAGATATTAAACAGAAAGTTGTGTTCCATATGGTGAGGTCAATGAGACAGATGCTACCTACATTCAAACTGCCTTCCCAGCAGAAGGTTAGATGCAACTAGCCAGGAGGTGCCTTTGGTTTGATGAAGGAGTGTGAGGACTACACACTCAGGGATTCCACATGTACATCCTTCTGCAGCCCTAGCCAAAGCCCTGCTCTACCTCAGTGATTAGAAGGGATCTGCAGTATTGCCACACAGCACCTTGCTGCCCTCCTTCATTACACAGTTAGGAAAGAGTCCCTTCTCAGTAAGTAAGTTGGGTTAAGGTATTAAATTTTATGTATGTAAGTGCACATTGTGTAAAACACTGGTATAAATTCTGGGGGTAGTCACGCATGCCTGTAATCCCAATGACTCAGAGGCTGAGGCAGGAGAATTGCAAGTTAGAGACCAAACAGCAATTTAGCAAAGCACTAAGGACTTAGTGAGACCCTGTCTCAAAATAAAACATAACAAAAGGGATGGGGATGTGGCTCAGTGATTAAGTGTCCCTGGGTTCAATCCTTGTACAAACAAACAAACAAACAAAAAATCTCCCAAACATGCACACAAAACACAAAACCCCAGACCCCACTAATGTACAAAAGTCATGGATTGCTGTAATATCTGTAATACTTGCCATCCTGCATTTGGTTTTGAGAATGCTGATACAGTTATATTTAACTTATGAATTATCTAAGGTGATACAGCAATTTACAAGAGAATAATTGCTACCAGGAATTCCTGCTGCAGAAACAGAAAAACCTTAATATTTTGAAAGAAAGGAGAAGGATTCTTTGAATAATAGAAGAGAATGCATTTTTAAAATGTAACTGTTTTTTTCCAAGTAAATGAAGTATCCAGTACTACCAGGAAACATTAGTAGCCATGCCTTTTGTGGGCTATAATCTGGGGGTTTATTTTGAGCATGACCAATTAGTTTAACTTCTTTCTCCTTCAGTTTTTCAACTGTAAAAATGCAGATTTGTGCATATCTAAGAAAGGATTGCATAAAATATATTTGTAAAGTGCCCAACAAGTATGTCGTTAGCTTTGAAATTTGCCTTTGTGGAAACTTTACTCAGTGCCTTCTCTCATTTACTATTCTCACTTGATCTTATTTCACCACAAAATGTTTAGTGGCCCTTGTTAATCAAGGCTTAGAAAGGGTAAATGGTTTGTCCACAGAGAAATATCTGATTAAGCAGCATTCTTCCTTTAGACCCTAGCTATCTCACGATAAGATTTAAAAAATTATGACTTACTGATTATTTGGTGTTCAGCCAAAACTTTGTTTTCTTTTCCTGTCAAGTCTCAGCCTAGAGAGGTATTTTAATTTTCCATGGCTGCCATTTGCCATCAGCTCCAGTGCAGCATCTTTTTGGGCTGATTCTGGCTGGGTTGTAATTTTCTTGAGGTCAGGATTATGGACAGGTTTTGTAGCTTCTTTGTCCTTTACAGTGCTCAGATAGTCTTCAACAGCCAGTCTGACTCCATCATCTGTGATCTTCAGCACAGTTAAGTCTATGCTTGGTAAATAATGGGAATGTCAGATCGAAGTGAAAGCTATGTTGGTTCATACGTGTCTTTCCTGTACAAAAGGCGCTGGAATGGAAATAATATTAAAACCTTTGTCAGGAAAGGAAAATTCCTTTATTTGACTGCTTTGCAGATAAGAGCCCTGTCAGCTCCAATGCATGACAATTCACAATGAGCTCTTTTATCCTCCTCCCTTTTCAGAGAGAAGCACCCATAATCTTGCAGGGCTCTGAGCTCCTGACAGGTCATACTTGACCTGGAATTGATATTGTCTTAGCACCCACAAGACAACCTCCCCACTATATGTTTGTGCATGTTTAACATCCCTTGAAGCAGCCTGCAAAACTGAGCTAATGAGGCTTATTTTTGTGTTTCTTGCTATTTATTTATTTTTGATAGTTACCTTGCAATGCATAATGGTAATTTTTGTTAGTCCTCCATTCAAAAACCTGCATGAATTTTGAATAATGAGTCACAGTCCGAATTTTCCTATCAGCTTATCATTTTCAGCGAGCAATTTTGCAGGATGCATCTAAATGCATTTCTGAGGTATGTTTATAGCTGCTAAGAAGAAAAAGCCTGCAAAATCATTCTTTGTTTTCAATACAGTCTCATCTTTTAATCTGAAGCCAGTGGATCAAGTATATTTTAAAGCTTAGGTATGCTTTTTAAAAATAATTTGAGAAAGGCAATAGGTAGACTGCATATTATCTAGAGCCAGCACAGTGTAATCAAACACATTGCAGTAACAGGAATAAGTAAAACTTGTCAATAGCTTCATGATAATTTAGGTCCCAGTTTGCCATCAAAGGATTTGTGGAAAGCCCTTTTAGTTTGCAGAGTTTGGGGGATTTGGAACTGACTGCTTATGCATCTCTCACATGGCTTCTATTCTGCTGCTCTGACTTCTTTGTAACATGGCACACTGGGAGTACTGGGCTCTTGTGGTAACAGGCTTCCTGGGTTTCCAACAGAGAAGCAAAGATTGAGCTGCACACCTCTGACTTTCTGCCAAGTGTGTCTGGGTAATTTGACCACAGGTTCCTATTTGAATTTCAACCTTGACTGGGAAAGGGAAGACAGGAACGTGGCATTGTCTCTTCCTCTTGACTCCTTTGTATGCTAGAAGTTCTTCCTCCATTGTGCCTGCTGGAGACTTATGTCATTTTGTTTTCCTTGACATTTTATGACTTATAGTAAAATCTCCAAGTAAACTGTCTTGCTATATGAAGACAAACTTGTGAGTGACATGAAGAACTAATTGAGGATATAAAGTTGACTTGTGTGAGATTGGGTTCTACTTTCCCCAAGAGCAAGAATTATCAGGAATAAAAATAGTTTGGTATTAAAAAATGCCCATTTTATCAGCCTGATGAAATTTAAGTGACCCATGTGACTATATATTCTATATTACATATATATGTATGTGCGTTTTGCATATGTATGTGTACATTTGCAAACATATATTTCATCAATGACAAACAAGGTTGTATAAAGTTCATGACAAAGTAGAGTTTTATATCAGCACCTTTAAACAGATGAACAATTTTTCCAATTAACTGTTTAAAAACTTTTCTGAACATCCTAGTTTCATAAGAGTTCTAGTGCAAGGGCAGCAAATTGCAAGTACTTTATTTGGCAGTGAGATAATGCTAGCTTCTCAGCCTGGGATCTCTAATCCATTATTTAATGGATTCTAGGTTATGTAAGGTAGTATATTTTTGAAGCGGGAGGATTAGCTGAGGCATCTCTTGCTTACTCAATCTCTCAAACATCAGTACTAGTTATCACTCATACATCAGCAAACTAAAAGTGAAGAATTCAGTCACTTGGGGGTGTCAGAGACTTTGGGGGTGGGGAAAGGAAGGTACTGAGGGAACTGCAATGCTAAAGTTGTCAATTTCCTGCAACATAGAATTCTCGGGAGTGAATCTCTTCAGTAGCCATGGGCTGTTTGTGTAAGGAGAAGGCAATGTCTACTCCTCATTAACATGATTGCTTTGTACACATTATTCATGGATGGTAAATTGAACACACTGCCTGCATTTGAAGGATAAAACATGTGGTCCAATAAGCATGGGGAGAACTCTTTCTCCAGGTTTTCTTCTCTAGCCATAATAATATCACAGATGTCAGAAATTGTGAGTCCTGCTTCTGTTAATATGAAGGGACAATATGACGGATTCTGACAAATAAATCCATGTGTTTTCAATATGGGGTGTTAGATCCTGGGAATGGGAACATCTTAATACTACTTCATTGTTTTCAGAATGAAAATCAGGGACCTGGGAAGAGGACGAGGAGGAGGATCTTAGGCTCAAAGCCAGCCTAAGCAACTTAATGAGGCCCTAAGCAACTTAGCAAGACTCTGTCTCTAAACAGTGCATTAAAAAAAAAAAAAAAAAAAAAAAAAAGGTCTGTGGATGTAGCTCAGTAATAAAGTGTTCCTGTGTTCAATCCTGGGATCAAAAATAAGTAAATAAATAAAAATGCAAATTATAAAGCAATAGCACAATGTCAGGCACATAATAGGGACACAATTATGTATGTTGAATGAATAAGCAAGTAGATTGTGGTTATTCCAATGTCGTCATTGTTACCACGAGCAGTTACAGGTTATAAAATCAGTTAATATAATAGCAGCTTTGGCTACATTTTGAATAGTGAGTTATAACTAAGACTTTTTGGTTGTCAAAGGTTGATACTGTCAATAGTGTGAGATTGCCCTAAATAGTCAAGAATGTGCAATGAATAGTCCTTAACTATGTTAGGTTATTCTACATTGCAAGGAAATCCTTAAACTACTAAGCCTCTGTTTTGCATTCCTTCAACTTTAGATGACCAGGTGTCATCCTAAACTTGATCACAGAAAAATATGGATATAAGTCATTTGAACTAGTCATGAGAGACAGCAATTAGTCTAGCAATGTATAAAAGCCATTTTTTTGTGTCCTTTTTATTCTAAAACATGCTCTGAGTACCAAAACCTTTTAAGCCTAGTTCATAAAATTGTGTTGAATTTTTAAAATCTTTTTTTTTTTGTTGTTGTTGTTGTTTGGAATAATTCTTGAGGCTACCCATTGTGTGATGTCCATCTAATCATTAAAGAATCCAAAGTGCCTATAATCCCAGCGACTTGGATGCTGAGGCAGGAGGATTATGAGTTCAAAGTCAGTCTCAGCAATGGTGAGGTGCTAAGCAACTCAGTGAGACCCTGTCTCTAAATAACATACAAAACAAAAACAAAAAATCAAACAAATAACAGGGCTTGGGATGTGGCTCAGTGGTTAAGTGCCTCTGAGTTCAATCCCCCATACCAAAAGAGAAAGAAAGAAAGAAAGAAAAAAAGAATCCAATCCAAGGTGTCTTCTGGCCATGGTGGCACATACCTGTAATCCCAGCAGCTTGGGAGGTTGTGGCAGAAGGATTGAAAGCTTGAGGCCAGCCTCAGTAACTTGGCCCTAAGTAACTAAGGGAGACCCTGTCTTAAAAAAATGGGCTGGGGATGTAGCTCAGTGGTAGCCCAGCTCTGGGTTTAATCCCTAGTATCCCCCACAAAAAAGAACCCGTAGTGTCCATGATAGTACTACAGTGATGGACACATAGCAAAAGGCTTGAAGGCTCCAGTTTGAACATTTCTGTTTGTATTTCTGGAGGATGCAGAGCTGTCCTGGAAATCTCATAAGAATAGATTTTCCTATGATGCGTCTTTACAGTCTTCTGCCAACTGGGTTGGAAGTATCACAAATTAAAGTGTTTCTTGTGGTATTTTCACATCTTATTCTAGTTCCAGGAAAAACAGTACATGTGAAATATATAGTTATAAAGGACGGCATCTGAAAGATGATCAATCTTTAGGGATGTTTGAGTCATTTCAAGATTTAGGTAAAAGTCAATGTCTTCTAATTTTTCTGTTAAATCTAAATTACTATTGACTGCAGGTGGCTGCCATTGGTTTGTTAAAGACCTCTCCTGGTTCGTGACATCTGGGTACTTTTGTGAATTCCACAAATCTTGCATAAATGTCTTTTAAAATTATTTTTAAGAAGTTGATTCATGGGAGGGGATTGGAAGGCAAAAAACTGTGGGAAAGGAAGTAAAACATCAAATGTGGTCATACTCCTTAAATTGAAGTTTGCAAACTTGAATGGTGTTTCCAGGAAACATTGAGAAAGGGTCATGCTCTCTATCAGTGGCTGCAGGGCGTTCTAGAGAAAAATGACAAAAGTCTTTTTCAATTATTTGGTAATGCTTAGTGGGCTGAGCAACTATTAAAATAATATGCCTTTATCATTTTTTGTCACTTAAAATTATAGAGATATAATTTTGTACATATCTATTCCAGTTTTAATGAAGTCAATAAAATGCCACTAAGTTATGGACTATGACTCTCCAGTAAGAAAGAAAATAGAATTTGCCATTAATATTCTTTGTTAGTGAAATAAGTTGAGGCATTTAGCAGCTTGTTAACTGCGTTTTCTACCTTTCTCACGTGCTTTAAGATAAATGTATAAACAGATAAATATTGAATGTGCCAGATTGAAGCAGTCCCAAACAAGACATCATAATTTGAGCTCCTTCTCTAAGCCAAAAGAATGTTTTGCAATGTTTATAGAATTTTTGCAATCATTTTTATTTCTTTCACTAACTGGAACATATAATCTTTTTTTTTTTCATGCTGGGCCCCAAGAATCATCATCAAGTTTCTGTTTCCAGCTTACTAAAATGTATATTTACATTGGCAGTTTCAAACTTAATTAATTGTCTTGGAACATAAAATGTAATAGGTGGTGTGACCTAGTTTCACAAAGCTTATTTGTTCTTTCTTTGGGTTTTATATTTTATTTATGTATTTTTGTGGATGTATTCAAGAAAAAGCTCACAGCTGAGTGCTCATTGCTAGAAAAAGTAAGATGCTTTGCATTAGGTTATTGCGATCACCTCAAGGAAAAGAGGGGCTCAGATATCTCACAAGGTTGGAGATTCCATGTGATGGAGTCATTGCAAGAATAATATGAATGAGAAAAAAAATAATCAAAATAAAGAAAGAATGATGCTAATGAGGAAATGTTTTGTGCCCACTATAGGGAGGAGAGGAAGTTTGCAAAATTTAACTAAAATTTTTCAAAATAAATTAATCACTGTGGCAGGAATGATAAAATCTAAATATGTAATCTATGGTAAGATGTGCTGATGTAATGAAGAGACAGTTGTTTCTTTTTCCTGGTCATGATTTTTAATTTTTTTATTATATTGCCTCTTTTTTATTGATTTTTTAAAAAATAAATGACAGTGGAATGCATTACAATTCTTATTACACATATAGTGCACAATTTTTCATATCTCTGATTGTATATAAAGTATGTTCACACCAATTCATGTCTTCATACATGTACTTTGGATAATGATGTTCATCACATTTCACCATCCTTGCTAAACACCCCCCCACCCCTCTTCCCTATCTAGAGTTTTTACTATTCAAACTAAGTCCCAGCTCTAGAAATGCAATTTATACAGTTCCTTTGCCAGCATATCATAAGGTTGCTGGAAAATATGCTCTCAGGCTTCCAGGCCCTATTATCTGGCTAGTTGTTTACCTTTCTCTTTGTACTTCCTCATCAAAGCCCACCCACCACTACCCATATCCAGTTAGGTCAACTTCCCTCATTATACCTTCTCACAGTTCTATTCACTTTTCTGCTTCTTTTTTCAATTGTGTTCTAATTATTTATTTTGAAATTGCAGTGGGTCATCTATATCAGTGGGTTCTACAGACATGGATTCAACCCACTGCAGATCTAAAATACCATAACAACTGTTGCTAAATAACAATGGCATTTACATTACATTAAGTATTGTAGGTAATTTAGAGATGATTTGAATTATACAGAAAGATGTGTAATACCTTTATATAAGGGACTAGAGCATCCATAGACTTTGGTAGCCATGTGGAGTCCTCAAACTATGATACCAAGGGATGACTGTCATTCATAATGTCAATCTTCCCTAATAAACAATATGATTTATCAGCATAAAAATATGTTTTGTTATATTTGCCAAAAAATTCATTGTTTTTTGAATCAATGCTTGTCACATATAGCCCTGAATATTTTTCTTGTTTTAGGAAATAACATACTCATTTTGCTGTCACATTTGAAACTGTCCAGATATTTTACCAACATTTGTGTGCCCTTTACCTGTAGCTAAAAAAAGAAAAGCTTATTTGGGGGGAAGGGGTCCTGTGTCATGTCCTACTCTAATCCTTGTAATTTTTAAATTTAAAAGCCAAAGTTCTATGATCCAGGGTGTAGTACTAGTTTTGAAAATTGATAACAGCTGTATGTTGCCAGAATTTAGTTCACAGTGTTAGTGGAATGCATATTGTATTTTTCTTCTGACCTCATTGGAAACCTCTAGAAAAATAATGCACACCTGTCTGTCAGTTTTAGGGTAAACAAAAATGATCAAGAAGCTTTATTCTACAACCAGTCATATACTGAATTCAGGTTTAAAATTTTACTGTTTCACATAACTATCTAAGAAAGCAGTTGACTTAGGGCCATGGCTAGGAAGTGATTCACATCAAGTTCCACTGAGATGTAACTTGACCTCTAGGTCAAAATTCTGCATGAAAACCATTAAGTCTTTACAAAAAGTTAATCTGAGTTTGGATTTAATATAAAATATGTAAACTGAGCATAGAATGAAAATGCTCCAGATTGGAAATCAGGGATGGGGAAGAAGATATGTACTCATATTTAATGGTCTTTTACATTGATGCTCTGGACTCATTGCTCCCCTCCTTAAAACAAAACCAAAGAATTATTCCATGACCTAGGATTGACTTTCTGTAAATGTACGTTTTACTGATAAGTTATAAATAGTTTATGGTGATTTTAAATTAAAACCAGAAGTTAAATTTGGAACACGGAAAAGATAAATAAGTTAACTCTCAAAAATGTAGTGTCTTAAACTGCCTTATCATATATCAAATCGAAAACTCTCCAAGGACTCTCTCTGGCTGTGATCAGAGCTATTCTTAGCAGAGCCTGTGTCTGGTAGCTGGGATCCACAAGCCTTTCCTTTGGTAATTTTATAGTTACTGAAGTTGTTTATATTGAAACGCCCACTCGGGTTCTCACATTAAAAATTGTTAATGATGTGATGGTTGAAAGTGGGAGCTTAAATCCCAGGGCATTTGGATTTCAATGGTTGATATGATCCAAAGCACAGGTAATTATCTATCAGTGCTGTCTGTAATGATCACAAGGAATAAATAATTACATCTGAAGGGCTGAGAATAAAATTATGTCTAGGGGGCTGGGGTTGTCCTCAGCACCACATAAAAATAAATAAATAAAATAAAGATATTGTGTCCATCTACAACTAAACAAATGTTTTTAAAAAAATTATGTCTAGGGGTAACTAAGTGTGCTAAAGAATTATGGATGAACAAGACTTTGATGAAGAGGGATCTTAAAAATCAAGTCCCAAGAAACTTCAAATATTGGTTCCTCCATGCCTCTCAGAGATAGTGTGGAATGAAAAAATAGGAACTTTATAAAAAAATGGAAGCTTCCATTTAAATAAAGTCTCTGCCATTTCCTTCCTTGTAGTGTGACTTTGGTAAATGATTGACTTTTTATGATCTCAATGATCACAGCTATAAAATGAGGTTATGGAAGTATTTTGTGGGGTAATTATTAAAAGATGCAATATGATAAATGACTGATACATAGAAGACTCTCAGTAAATAATGTATGTTATTTAAGAGGCACTATAATGAAGTAGTTGACTATCCTTGATTACTTAGTAGGTTTGTGACATGATCTTTAATTTTTAGTTGCTCTTTCATCTATGAAATAGAAAAAATAACATCAAAATTACAGACCTTTTGGAGGAATAAAATGAGTTAACATATTTGACAAGCATATTACTTTGCACATGGTTGAATTGCAATAATAGTAACATCAATTGTAGTTATTAACATAATAATTACAGTAGTGAATAGTAATATCATTAGCCTTGATATGTTTCAGCTTTTTCTCTTAAGAATTAAATTCTTACGGCAAAAAGAACACTTTTGTTCTTTGGGAATTTAATTCTTGAAAGAAAGTGGAAATACTGTAAAGAAAACTCTAGAATTATATTTGCTAGTAAAATAGGAGGAAAAGAGGAAAGACTTCAGGAAGCTTGGAAACTGCCCAAGGGAATTTGGCTCTTGAGTGTTATTGAGAGAAGTAATAAGTGGAGATAGTAGTAGTATTTCCAAAGAAATGTTTACTTTCTTCTTATTTTTAGTGTTTCAAGGCAAAGAAACACCAAAGTCCTGAAATCCTGGTAGTTTCAGTATTTTTTTTTTTAAAAAACAAGGACTTACTGGTTTACTTGTTTCTTTCTTTTCTGTCACATATTCAGTATTTTTAGGAAAAGGCTCTAATTTTCATTTTGTTTATGTATACATTGGATTAGATTATACCTGTCATGACCCTAGAAATGGTTAGTGTTAGCTAATTATGTCCTTGTTTTCAGTGTCCAGTTTTCGAACATAAAACGAGACCTAGTAACAAATGTAGAAAGCATTAATAAGTTAGCTAGTCTGAGACTCTCCCTTTTGTATAAGCAAATGCTTTCAAGATTTCCTGCAGTTACTTGAATCTTTGAGGTCAACAATACATTAAGGAAAGTGCTCTTTTCCACTCATGTCTTTGAACTTTTATACTTATTTGTATCTACTTAGTGTGAAATTATTAATTCACGTTAATATACCTATAAGGAGAATTCTAAACAATGCCTACATTTTAAAAAATATTTATTTTTTAGTTGTAGTTGGACACAATACCTTTACTTCACTTATTTATTTTTATGTGGTGCAGAGGATCCAACCCAGGGGCCCATGCTAGGTGAGGGCTCTACCGCTGAGCCACAACCCCAGCCCCCTGCATTTATTTCTGAGAGCACTAGTGATGAACTAAACAGAACAGGGGAGTAACAGTGGAGAATGTTGTCAGTTTTCAGGTTGTTACTCTGAATAGTCCCATGTATGTATTCCCAACCTGCCCATGTTGAACTCCAATGGAGAAAGCAAAGGGCTGCAGGTAGGATAGCACAAAGTGGAAGAAAATATCTTTCCTTATATCCTAAGTTCATGGCTGAGTCCCCTAAGATAAAAGAGAGATTGACAAGAGAAAAGCGTACAGGTGTACTTAATATAAACCTTCCATGACACAAGAGCCTTCATAAGGAAAGGAAGACATGAAGAGAGAATTAACCCTGAGTGTATTTTATAGTAGATTAGAGGAACAGTGAACAGTCATGGGAATACATGATAGGGCCCAAAGGCTCTGCCATGACGGTAATCAACCTGGGCAATGCAGCCAGGCCTGTTTGTTCAGATTCTTCTCTTTGCCCCTTTGTGCTTTTCCTCTTGATACAGGGAGAGTGCTCTCAGGGTCTTGTGACCTATTTCAGGACAAGGTTGGAGAATCCTTCTTGTTCAGGAGAGATGGGGAGGGGAAGCCCACAGAGACTTTCTTGCTTCTGCTATTTTTCTTGGCTTAAAATATTTCCTTTGCCAAGCTGTTGTATTTTGGTAGTGTGTTCTGAATCTCATGGAAAACTATTGGCAGCAGCAGTTTTAGATTTTCTGATTGTCAATGGCATCATGAACTTTAAGCGGGCAACGATATGCAGATTCTCTTCCAGGTGGGAGAATTAGGTGCCTTTGGAAACTGTGAATGGTTTCCGGAATCTAGCCTACTGTTTACGGCATACCTTTGGCAGTAGAACCAGTTGGACAGAGTAGAGACTTTCCAGAGTATTCTGGTGTTGCAATCACTTAATGTGGAAATGAAAGACAGGTAAATGAGCTGCAAGGAGAGGTTTTGCTTGCTTTCATTACCCTATTTTATGTTGTTATAGGAAAAAATATTAAGATGCTGGCAACCTCACGTGGTCTGCAGAATAGTTTTGTAACCAAGATGCTGTGTTAGGTTTTGCTTTATTCTCTGAGGTTCTCTGAATGAAAATGTGACATGACAAGTACAATTATGAAGGTAGTTTTCTTCATCAATTGATTGAACATTTACTCACTGTTACTGGTATGTTTTTCCAACTGGATTGTGAGGATCAAGAACACAGAAACTACTTTATGTTTTAGTTCTCAGTTCAGCTCCAATTTGACTTCTCCAGAGCAGAGCTCACAGACTTCCTACTCCGTGGATGGATATCTTCTCTCAGAACATGTTCTACTCTTTCAAAGCCCTTATTTCAATTTGTTAATTATCTGGAATATTCTTTGCTGATGTGGTGGAATTGATTTTTACATACTCCTCTTCTCTTTCCTAGACCTTAAAAAAAATCCAGAATTTTACAGGTTCCTCAATCCTGGACTGGGTCTTACACACAGTGATTGTGTGTAAAATCTCAGAGAAAGTGGTGAACTCTGTTGGAGGATGGGACAATCCTCTCAGTAAGGAAATGAGAGTCAGGGAGGGACGTAAGGATGGGGAATAAATGCCAATGGAGAACTGGCTGTAAAATGAGCCTTGGTATATGCCACTAAACATGCTTGTATGTGTTATTTATACGTTACTGGTATTTATTAAGGAAGTGACTGGTACTTTGAAATGGTATTTTATTTCTAGAAACAAAATCAGTAAAATATCAAATTTTAAAAAATTAATATTATATTTCAAATTTGATTCCATGAAATATATTGATAATCATTCATTCGAAAACCATTTCAGAATTTGGAAAATTTCCCATTACTGGATGTTTTGCTTATATTGCATATTGGGCTCTACATAGTAGCCCAGAAGAGAACCTTGTATTATTGACAAGACACTGAATTCTTTTCAGAAAACAACTTACCAGCAAAGTACAGCCATTCTAGCTATAAAGAATATAAATATCAAAAATGTGCAGAAAAATAGTTATACAATCTTCAATGGTCCATCAGGAAATAGAGGTAATGAGCTTAGGGAAAAGTATTTTGAAAAGATAAGTATTAAAACATAGAGAAGTCAATTATACAGCTATTTGTGAATGGTCGTATTTGAAAGGTATAAAGGTTTAGAGGGCTTGGGTTTCATCCTGGCATACTGTAAAGAATTTTCTTTGTATGAACATTAGATTGATGTCATACCTTGGAAGATACCTTCATTTTAAAAAGGAAGGGTGCATTTTAAGGGGGTTTGGTTGCCCAGCACAAATCCCCTGAAAAAAAGTCAGATTGACCACCCCCTCAACTCCTCCTTAAAAATATTCACAAAGCATTAGCATTTAATAAATGAGTATTGACTCAGACTCCAAGCAAAAAATAGGAAGTAAAAGAAAATGAAGATCCTGTCAAACATGCCACTGGAATATTTGGCAGTTTAGCATCTTCTTGGTTGCTTTATTTGGAGGACCTACTATGCAGCTGGTTATTTTGGGCCCCTAGAACATTGAGGAGGGTACAATTGTGCTTCAATGAGATGGAGACACTCTGGTGATAGTTTAGTAGTACTTTATTTTCTCAATCCTTTCATCAAAGAGAGATTTAGGAGAGTTCAAATGAAGTTTTTTTTTTTTTTTTTTTTTTAATAATGGCTGTGAGAGATAAAAGTATTCACTGATGTTAGAGTGGAAATTAAGCTGCTCAAAACAAGCATTGTTGTTGTTGTTTTCTATTCTTTTTGCCAAGTCAAATATTAAGATGGTGCACTTGGTGGTTATCTTTCTATACTGTAATCTAAATTTACTGATTTCATAACAGCAATTATTCATAAGGGCAATCTGCTATTTTAGACATAAGAAGTTTCCTCCAAATACTGTCTCTGAAGGCTGTGCCAGGGAAGAAATTATTTAACATGCCTCAGTATGAATTCATTAGACAACATGGAGAGCCTTCTGGCTTGCATTACTAAGTTAGGTGACACACTGTGGTCCAAATGTTACTTTGGAAGGAGAGGCCGGTTGGACTAGTTGCTCAAGGTAGAGTTACCTCTCGGTAGGAGTATTTAAGAAGCAAAGTGGGTTCTTCATTCATGATGTTAATGAAAGGAAAACCCTAGGACTGGCTCTAGAGAGATTAATGGGCTGCTATATTTTGAAGCTGTTGACAGTTTGTTTTGGCACTTCGAGAAGCACTATAGCATTCATGCACAGTAAATTATGAGAGATTAGTGATCATGCAATTTAGAGTGAGCTAATGGGGTGTTTGTGTCAGAGCACTTAATTTACGCAATCATGTTCCCGGCACTAAGTAAACATGCCAGCCCTGGGAATCTCTAAAGTGGCCATACACAAACCCAGGGGGTGAACATGGTGGTAATGGAGGCCGTAAGGACACGGACTACCTTTCATGTTTTAATTTGCACCAGTATATTTGAGGTTTAAGAGCAAAAGCTGTTCTCAGCATCTGCCAGACAAACCCATGTGTTTTGTTTGTTTGGTTTTTTTTTTTAAGAACATAAAAATTTTGTAAAGCATGGGGACTTGCCCAACAGCTGGACTGCAGTCTTTGCTGGGGTAAGCCTCTTCCTCATATTCATGAATATAGATTTGCAGGAACCAATATTCTCCTATTTTTCGACTTCAGAATCTTGAAGAAATGTTAAAAATTGAGTGACTCTTTTTTTGTGTGTGGGGGGTACTGAATATTGAACTCAGGGGCACTCGACCACTGAGCCACATCCCCAGCCCTATTTTGTATATTATTTAGAGACAGGGTCTTACTGAGTTGCTTAGTGCCTCGATTTTGCTGAGGCTGGCTTTGAACTCACAATCCTCCTGCCTCAGCCTCTGGAGCTGCTTGGATGACAGGTGTGTGTCATGGTGCCCAGCTGAATGATTCTTCTAACATAAAATCTACTAAGACCATTATTTAATTTCAAACCATTGTCATACTACATCTGGTCTTCTCACACAAGGTAAAGGAATTCAAGAAATTTGTCCTGGCTCTAATTCTATAAGACTATTCTCTCTTATAGGATAGTTATTGTGGAATCTTTTATCATTGTGGTTTGGTTGCCTGGCACAAATCCCCTATTACCTCACCCCTCAGAGTTTCATTCTATGTGGCATCAAAGGGATTACTTATTCATTTAGTTATTCGGTAATATGTATTCTCTATTAGCTGCATGCAGTATTACAGTTTGAATATGAGGCGTCTTTTTTTTTTTTTTAGAGAGAGAGAGAGAGAGAATTTTTTTTTAATATTTATTTTTCAGTTTTTCGGCAGACACAACATCTTTGTTTGTATGTGGTGCTGAGTTAGGATCAAACCCTGGCTGCACGCATGCCAGGCGAGCATGCTACCGCTTGAGCCACATCCCCAGCCCCCAAACCTCCTGTGTTAATGCAGGAATATTCAGAGGTAAAATGATTAGATTTTGAGAGCTGTAACCTCATCAATCCATTCTAGTTTGAATGGACTAACTGGGTGGTAACTGTAGGCAGGTGGGGTGTGGCTGGAGGAGGTGGGTCACTGAGAGCTTTCCCTGAAGAGTTCATCTTCCCTGTGGCCCCTTCCCAAGGTCCTCTCTGTTTCCAGACTACCTCAAGCAGAGAAGTGCTCCTCTGCTACACCCTTCTGCCACAATGTTCTGCCTTACCTTGTGCCCAGAGCAATGGAGTTGGCTGACCATGGACTAAACCTGTGAAACCATGAACCTCAATGCAAGGTATGATTATGTCAAAAAGGGTCCTGACCCCAATACCAACTTCAGATTTCTTTACCTCCTCTAAGCTATTCTTGTCAGATATTTTGGTCACAATGATAAAAAGCTGGGTAACACATGCAGGCAAGGTTTCAGGCCTGAGCTTAACACTATGGAAGGCATTCACTACATGAGCCTACTTAACATGGATCTGTGGCCAAAAGGACTTGCTAATTACTTTACCCCTGAGTTACAGTCACCCCACAGATCCCCTTCAAGTGCTAGGCTCCTTATAGCCATGCTAAAGAAAGTGAACCACCTACACTTGTTTGGTTGGCTCAGAATCCAAAAGAAGCGGGTAATGTTACTTTTCCCATATTCATCAATTTTTAAAGAAGTAAACTGTGCTAATCTAGCTGAATTAGCTACATCCCCAGCTTGAATTTCTTCTTATGTAAACACGAAGAATGTGTGATCTGTCTCCTCTTTAAACATCTTAAAATTTCCCATGGTTTTTAAATTTCTTTTTCATTGAACAGGCATGATTATGTCCCTTGAGAAAGGGTCCTGACCCCAATACCAACTTCAGATTTCTTTAGCATCTTCCTGGGTCTACTGATGGGTGGTAAATCTCCACAGTATGGAATTAAGTCTGGGTCCACCCTTAGACTTGTTCATCTTGATTCTCACTTATATCCAATGACATTGATCATCAGAGATTTTTCAATAAAATTAAAGAACTGCATAAAGGTACTGAAGTATAAAAATGCCAATAGGAGAAAGATGTTTCAAATTTCAGTATAGGTTTTCTTCCATTATGATTTTTTTCAAGGGGAAATTTAAAGTGCTACAAATTCCTGTAAATTAAATTATATTCCTGAGAAGTTAAAGTTCAAAATCATTTCCCCTTGTTTTAGTGGGTTAAAGTACCCAAACTTAACTCTAAAATTTTACAGTTAAAGTCCTTAAATTAACACTCTCCAGTTTCTGATTCTCTATCTCTGTAGTGGGGCTCTCCCCATGTGGCCTGGGTAGAGTTGGGGTTTTCCTGGCAGCTGTAGCCAGACCTGTGTTCCAGGGGAATGAACAGGGACTTCTTTAAGACCTCAAAATTCGGGTTAGTTTTTCATTTGTCCAAATTAAAAAAAGAATTTGATATGAAATATTGAAGCAATCATACCCGCAAAATTAAAAAAAATGCTAAACTGCTGGATCTACAGGAAGTACTCTAACAAAAATCATAACTCTTACTGTTGTTGAAGGCAACAAGTGTACCTTAGTGTATCCAAGAGAAAAATGTGAACAGAGAGGAAATGATGGTTTTAGCCTCACCAGGATGACACTCAGACTATACCTATTGTCTTAAACCCATAGTTTCTACTGAACAGGGAAAGATTTCTTTTCAGGGAGTTAACTATGATATTTTTTACCCTGTCTTGGGAGAAATCAGCTTAAGCATATTCCTCTCTTGGACAGAAATTGGAGATATTGCTGCTTTTTGCAAAGCTTAGAAACTTGCTATGGTGCCAATTGTACTTGACATGCCTTTCCCATCCTACAGAGTCAAGGCCTTTCTCTGAGAGCCTGGGTTCCAATTTCTCTTAGAGCTTTGGGTTCTGCTACTACTGAATGGTGGTAAAGACATCAATATCTTTTTGTAAGTAGGCATTGTGCCTTTTATTCCTAGTGGATACCGCCAGCACCTTTTTCTATGACATTTCTTGGTCCCATGAAACTTGCCTTATTGGGGCAGTTACCATATTTCTTTACCTCTGTTTCAGTTGCAGATTCCTAAATTGGAGTTGTGGTTGAAACCTTGGTCCTTTACATCTGATAAGGCAGAGTATCTCTGCCATGTGCTTTTCTCCAAAGCCTAATTTTTCCCCAGTTTTGATTTTTTCAGGCATTTAATAACTTCAGATCTTTCAAAGGTAATAACCATATTTTCTGTCACATCTTTTGCTACTTTTGGGATATATGTCTCCAGTGTTTAATTTCTGAAAGTTGAACCTTCTTAAATTGGTTTCTTTCATTTGCTAGTTAAACCCACAACAGAGTTTGCTAGAATTAAGAATGTGTCATTTTTCTTACTTGTTATTTTCTAGTTCAAATTAGGTTTTCTAATTTTGAAGAAGAAATAATTTGTTGGTTCCTAATATGCATTCTTTAATTTTAATAATAGGGTTATAAGTTTTAGCTGGGCAATTTGCCATCTCACTAAGACTATTTCCAGCCCTCCTTGAAGCTTTAGATAACCCACATTATAACCAATAAGGTATAAAAGTTAAATGTGAGGCTTATTTGAAAACTTAAAAATGTGTGTGTGTGTGTGTGTACCTTTCTTCCTTCCAGATCTGGTAATCAAAGCTCCAGAACTTCAGACCATGAGACCAGACCAGATTTTTTAAGAACATTTACATCCCTGGAACATGTGAATGTGAGCTTATTGGGAAAAGGCTTTGGAGGTATAATTAAATTACATCTTAATCATGCAGTCACAAGGAATGCATGGAATGGAAGGGATAAGGAAAGTTTCCTCTCTAGTTTTCTGAGGAAGCTTGACTCTGCTAACATTATGGTTTTGGACCTCGAACCTCCACAACTGTGAAGGAATGAATTTCTATCGTTTTAGGCAACCATGTTTTGCTAATTTGTTTTGGCAGCCTTAGGAAACTAATATATCTATTCGTTTGCTTTCCAAACCTCACCTATTAGGTAAGTCACTCCATTTTGAAAAAAACAAAAAAAATATAATGTAATATACTATTAATTAAAATTAATAAAAATAATTGTAATCTTCATATAAAAACAAAGATATTACCTTAGCATAAAATGATGGACTGTTTGAAGTATGTGGAGTTCCCAAGTACATATGTTCAGTTATTTCACTCATGTTCTTATCCTTAGTCTGTGACAAGCCCCTTCCCACCTAATCTCAAACTATGCTTTAAGATGGAAATAACTGTTCCACACCAATAATTTTATTCATTCAACAAATATTTGAGCATTATATTTATATGGCAATGAATCAGAATTTTTTCTTGATATATATCAGTGAATAAAAGACAAATATATCTGTCCTCCTGGATCTTATTTCTAGTAGGTGTAAAGAGATGATAAATAATGGCATATAATACTATTATATGCTGGAGATTAATAGGTGTTGTGGAAGAGAGAGCAGGGGTAAGTGGGATCAAGAGTGAGAGCATCCCTGATGTGTATGGGCTGAAGAGGCCACTGTGATGGCAGAGAGGGGGTCAGGGGAAAGTGGTAGGAGAAGAGGCAGAAGGGGAATGGTGGGGGCAGCATGTGGGGCCCACTAGGCCTTCAGAAGGATTTGTCATTCATTTGGGGGATACGGGGAGTGCTTGGATAGTTTTGAGCAGAGGAAAGACATATTCTGACTTAAATTTTAAGATGATCATTCCATATCCTGTACTGAGGATGGACCATGGGAAGGTGGCCGTGACGGGAGCTGGGATGGAAACAGAGACTTGTTAACAGGAGGCTGAAGGTGAGAAATAATGTTGGTCCAGACTGGGTGGCCAGAGGAGTTGATAAGAAAATGGGGGATTATGGATATTTTTGAGGGTACAGTTAATAGAATTCTTGATGGATACAGGGCATGAAAGAATGAGAAGAAGGGTTGATTGTGTGAATATTGCCTGAACCTCTGGAAGGATGGAGATGCTATTTTAATGAAATAAGAAAGACTACAGGGGAGAAAAAACTTTTTAGTTTGAGTAAGTCCCATTTGTTGATTCTAGTTATTAACTTTTGTGCTATGGGTGTCCTATTGAGGAATTTGGAGCCCGACCCCACAGTATGTAGATCGTAGCCAACTTTTTCTTCTATCAGACGGCGTGTCTCTGATTTGATATCAAGCTCCTTGATCCATTTTGAATTCACTTTTGTGCATGGCGAGAGAAAGGGATTCAGTTTCATTTTGTTGCATATGGATTTCCAGTTTTCCCAGCACCATTTGTTGAAGATGCTATCCTTCCTCCATTGCATGCTTTTAGCCCCTTTATCAAATATAAGGTTGTTGTAGTTTTGTGGATTGATTTCTGTGTCCTCTATTCTGTACCATTGGTCCACCCGCCTGTTTTGGTACCAGTACCATGCTGTTTTTGTTACTATTGCTCTGTAGTATAGTTTGAAGTCTGGTATCGCTATACCGCCTGATTCACACTTCCTGCTTAGCATTGTTTTTGCTATTCTGGGTCTTTTATTTTTCCATATGAATTTCATGATTGCTTTCTCTATTTCTACAAGAAATGCCGTTGGGATTTTGATTGGCATTGCATTAAACCTATAGAGAACTTTTGGTAATATCGCCATTTTGATGATGTTAGTTCTGCCTATCCATGAACAGGGTATATTTTTCCATCTTCTAAGATCTTCTTCTATTTCTCTCTTTAGGGTTCTGTAGTTTTCATTGTATAAGTCTTTCACCTCTTTTGTTAGGTTGATAAGAGAGGTAAATAGAGAGCCTACATCCTGGGAACAAATCTTTACTCCTCACACTTCAGATAGAGCCCTAATATCCAGAGTATACAAAGAACTCAAAAAATTAGACAATAAGAGAACAAACAACCCAATCAACAAATGGGCCAAGGACCTGAACAGACACTTCTCAGAGGAGGACATACAATCAATCAACGAGTACATGAAAAAATGCTCACCATCTCTAGCTGTCAGAGAAATGCAAATCAAAACCACCCTAAGATACCATCTCACTCCAGTTAGATTGGCAGCCATTATGAAGTCAAACAACAACAAGTGCTGGCGAGGATGTGGGGAAAAGGCTACACTTGTACATTGCTGGTGGGACTGCAAATTGGTGCAGCCAATTTGGAAAGCAGTATGGAGATTTCTTGGAAAGCTGGGAATGGAGCCACCATTTGACCCAGCTATTCCCCTTCTCGGTCTATTCCCTAAAGACCTAAAAAGAGCATGCTACAGGGACACTGCTACATCGATGTTCATAGCAGCACAATTCACAATAGCAAGACTGTGGAACCAACCTAGATGCCCTTCATTAGATGAATGGATAAAAAAAAATGTGGCATTTATACACAATGGAGTATTACTCTGCATTAAAAAATGACAAAATCATAGAATTTACAGGGAAATGGATGGCATTAGAGCAGATTATGCTAAGTGAAGCTAGCCAATCCCTAAAAAACAAATGCCAAATGTCTTCTTTGATATAAGGAGAGTAACTAAGAACAGAGTAGAGTCGAAGAGCATGAGAAGAAGATTAACATTAAACAGGGATGAGAGGTGGGAGGGAAAGGGAGAGAGAAGGGAAATTGCATGGAAATGGAAGGAGACTCTCAGAGTTTACAAAAGTACATACAAGAGGAAGTGAGGGGAAAGGGAAAAATAATACAAGGGGGACAAATGAATGCCAGTAGAGGGGGCAGAGAGAGGGGAGGGGAGGGGAGGGGAGGGGAGGGGGGATAGTAGAGGATAGGAAAGGCAGCAGAACACAACAGACACTAGTATGGCAATATGTAAATCAATGGATGTGTAACTGATGTAATTCTGCAATCTGTATATGGGGTAAAAATGGGAGCTCATAACCCACTTGAATCAAAGTGTGAAATATGATATATCAAGAACTATGTAATGTTTTGAACAGCCAACAATAAAAAAAAAAAAAGAAAGAAAGACTACAGGGGAAGCAAGTTTAAGGTAGAGGATGAGGCGGATTATTCACTTGCAAGTGAATTTTGTCATTACAATGTAATTAACGTGAGTGAGTGCATCATCAAGGAAATCAGGAGGGATGAATGCATAGTTCAGCCTCTTGTACTCCGGGGTATTCTTGCTCACTCCATTGTGGTCATGGCAAAAATCCAAGCTTTCTGGAACTTACTTCTTTTTAGTCTGACTCTATGAGATTCTTCATATGGTTTCTTGAAATTACAGATTTCATTATAACAGTTTCTTCTAACTGTCTTTCATTCCTTTCCTCTTCTAGCATGATAGATTCTCAATTTAATTTTTAATAGTAACCTCACATTTTTTCTGTATAACACTCTACTTTTCTTTCAAGGAATCCTTTTCTTCATAATTTCCCATATAGATAGGGATACCTTTGTGCAAATAAAGAATTAAGTTTACTTTTTAGCATTAGAGTTCCATATTAAAAAATCTGTATATTTTGTTCAGGAAAGTAATTTATGCATTTTATGGAATTCATGTAAAGTGAACATTAATCTTGTGACATTGTGAACAAATATTATCAAAGAGTTCAATATAATGGCCCTTGGTGATCTGGCTAAGTGAAATTTTTCTTGCTCCAATCTACTTAAGTGAAGTTGGGTTCATGAGCTTAGTTGCCTATACAGAGACGTCTGAAGGGGATTTTTGTATGGAATCAGAATTCAATCACTGCTGGCATATATTTAGTCTTTTTGTATACCTCAGCTTTTTTCTCTGAACTGATGATTTATTCTTCTTTTTGTCTTAGATTTATTTTTAATACTTTCCCCAGTCCTGCATCAAATTATTCTATAAAATGAAATCAATCTTAAGGAGAAAATGTTTCTATTTCCTTCTTTCCTTTTAAAGCCTATGTATAATCCTTTTTAGATCCTAGTTTGATCCTGAGTCGTCATTATTTATCTTCTGGGTTCAATGGTCTGCTCTTATTTTTTAGAAAAATATTTTAGGTCATTTAACATACAAATTACAGAAGTAAGAATATGTAGCAATACAGTGAAAACTGTATCAAATAATTTAATAGCATTTGCATTGTCAAAATGCGATATTTTTGAAAACTTTGATGACTCATAATTTTTCTGAAGAGAGAATTAACTGTCTTTCCTACATATTTATAAAACATTTTTGTTTCTGGATTAATAATTGCCAGCTAGAGTGACTATTTTAATGAATTTTTAAATTTATACATTATATATTTCCTTCCAGTTACCTTTGAATATACAGATGAGATAGCAGTTTTTTTCACTTGTGAACCATAACAAGTAACTTCTGGTACATGAACAGCATGAAAGATGAGAGAATTCTCATTCTTGAGCAAAACAGTATGGTTCAAGTTCTTGTGAAATACTGCAAGATGAGGTCTTTCCTTTTAAACGATTGATTGGATGAGAATACTATGGTTCTTTATTGTCACACATAATGTACTTCATGGATATTAACTCATTTAATCCTCACAGCAATCATATGGACAAGGGAGTCAGTCAGTGTCCCATTTTATAAAGGAGGTTACGTAGGGGCTTGGCATCTTGTCCAAGATCACATACCTAGTAAGTGGCAGAGTCAGATTCTAAACCCTAAAATCTGCTCTTAACCTATTCACTATCCTGTAAGTGGACATATAGCCAAAAGTCTACTAACACTTTGAAGTGACACTTTGGACATGAAAGGCAGGACTTAAAGAGTACAGTGTAGGCCAGATCTTCCCAACCTGTGTACCACAGGTGGTTTGTAGATCTACCTGTATGTTTGATCCTGTCAGTCCTTGGGGCAGGCTCCCCTGAACCCATGGACAGATGCATCTGTTTACTTCAGTGTATTTTAAATATTTTATATGTGTAATATGACATGAAAATGGTTGAGAAGCACTGGTTTGCTCTTTTAATATTAACATTCAGTATACTATTAGAGTCAATGTGTTGGTCCAATAATAGTTTTTAAGTTTCTTTTTTGGCCACTATTTTGTAAAGAACAATATTACAGGAATTTTACTCTTAGATTTTTCCACACAACAAAGAAAAGAGCTAATCAAAAGAAGGGGTTTAGAGGTATAAGAGGAAGGGGAGTGAAACATGGATAGGATTCACTAAAGGAGTAGGAAATAGGGGCTATGGAAAAAGAGAGTTCAAATGGAAATGTCACTTTGGTTTGAATAATTATTTCACTTACTCATTAAATAAATACTTATTCATCACCTATTATGCACTGGGCACTTGTTAGGGAGAGAATAAAGCAGCAGACATTGTAGGCAGGGGTTCCTGTCTTCATGAAGCTTGGAGGGTAGCAGGCAATGTGAATGTGAAAACAGTAATTACAAATGTAATGAATGCTTTGAAAGGAAAAACATAATCTGGCTATAATTCCCTAAACCATTTCCTTCCACTTTTCTTTTATATCCTCAGATATTTATTTAAAATTTTAGTTGATGCATAATAATTATATTTATGGGATGCAGTGTGACATTTCAATACATTACAAGGTATATTGATGAGGTTATGTGATTCTCTTTAAGCATCTGTGAACCCCAGGCCTCTCTACTGTGCCTCCTCACCTTCTCATTCAAAGCTTCTCTGCAGAGTCTCATCTAACTGCAAGAATGTCACTTAGCCAATGTACAAGACTGCTTTCCAAATGTACTTGTGTTGCTCCATCTCTGTTCTGAGATTTGCCCTGATATATTCAACTACCTATCCTAAGCTTATCCCTGAATTCCTGTTGTCATTTCAGAATTGATTGAAAATAAACTCATTAGTTTTTCCTCAAAAGCTGTTCCCACTAATGTACTTTTTTTTTAGAAATTAATATTTTAATTAAATTGGCTTTTTTGAAAATTGTCAATTTAATTTTATAAAACTATTAAAAATGGTTCTCTTTAAAGGGTTTGCTCTCAACATGAAGGGAATATTCCTTTCCAGAAATATATTGTAGAAAAAAAGCAACATTTTCAATTTCTTTAGTCCTACTCCAAAATTTAATAGGGAAAATCTTTATTATATCATATCCAGAACACTTAACCTTAAAACTTTAGTTCACGCTATTGTTGCCTTGTTCATTTAATAAACACCTGTTGGTTCAGCATCTTGATACTACTAAATAGGATATTTTAATTTACATTATATTCTACTAGCTTGTTGTATAAAACATACCAAAATTCTTGTCAACTTATGATGAGACCAGGGAGCCAAACCTACAACCACTGTGGTTGAAAAAATGACACTAAACTAAAATTTAAGAGTCCTTTTTTTCCCCATTGCTTTATTGAGGTAAAACTGAAATACAATAAAATGCACATATTGAAGTATGCAGTCTGATGATTTTTAACATGTATGGAACTAATACAATAAATAATAAAAACATTTCTTTACTTTTTAAAATTTGAAATTATGTAGATTGCGTTTCTGCATGATTTATTACATTAAAAATCACCTTAAGATATATAGAACCCCATCCCCACATGTCAACTATTTCAAAATTAAATGGTACTTATAAATATCTCAGATGTCAAGGAAGAAAGCACAAGAAAAGTAAATAAAAAGTGTTTTGAACTAAATGGTAATAAAAGCTTAAAATATCAGGATCTCTGGGATGAAAGAGTACTCAGATGAACATTTATAACTTAAAGTACTTATATCAAAAAGAAACTAGAATAACAACCAAATTATTTTAAAATTAAATAGTAGGAAGGAAAAAATAAGAGTAGGAGAAGAAATATATAAAACAGAGAAGCAATAATATAAATAAAATTTGATATAAATCAAACAAGTCTAATCAAGGAAAAAGCAAGAATACAAAAATTAATGTTAATGGGAAGGGAGCTATCAAATAACCCTACAGATGCTAAAGACATATGAAGGTAATATTACAATTGTATGCCAACATATGTGATAGCTTATATAATATGGTATATGTTAGAGAAGGATCCATGTACTGCTGAGAAGAAAGTATATTCATTCATTGATAGATTAAATATTATATGTATGTCTCTTAAGTCTAAATTCTTGATTGTATTACCTAGTTCTATAGTTTCTTTGTATGAATTTTGTTTGGAAGATCTATCCAGTAGTCAGAGAGGTGTGTTAAAGTCACCCAGCATTATTATGTTGTGATCTATTTGATTCTTGAAGTTGAGAAGGGTTTGTTTGATGTATGTAGATGCTCCATTGTTTGGGGCATAAATATTTATGAGTGTTATATCTTGTTGATGTATAATTCCCTTAAGCATTATGAAATGACCTTCTTTGTCCCTTCAGATTAACATTGGCTTGAAGACCACTTGGAGAAAGCATATTGTGGGGTCTTGTTTTTTAATCCAATCTGCCAGTCTGTCTTTTGATTGATGAGTTTAGGCCATTAATGTTCAAGATTATTATTGAGATATGGCTTGTGTTCTTAGTCATTTTGGTTTATTTCAATTTATTATTATTATTTTTTAGTTGTATATGGACACAATGTCTTTATTTATTTATTTTTATGTGGTGCTGAGGATGGAATCCAGTCCCTCATGAATGCAAGGCAAGTGCTCTGACACAATTTGAATTAATTTCTCCTTTGATTGACTATTCCTTTAGTGTAGTTTCTAGCTTCACTGGTTACACTTTTTTCCCCATTTCATTTTCATGCAATATTTTGTTGAGAATATTCTGAAGTGCAGGCTTTCTGGTTGCAAATTCTTTTAATTTTTGTTTATCATGGAAGATTTTTTATCTCATCTTCAAATCTGAAGCTTAATTTTGCTATAAAAAGGATTCTTGGTTGGCATCCATTTTTTTTTTCAGAGCTTGATATGTTATTCCAGGACCTTCTAGCTTTGAGGGTCTGGGTTGACAAATCAGCTGATATCCTTATTGGTTTACCCCTATATGAAATCTGATATTTTTCTCTTGCAGTCTTTAAATTTCTACCCTTATTCTGTATGCTAGGCATTTTCATTATGATATGCCTCCATCATAATTTTGCACATTTGGTGTCTTGTAAGCTTCTTGTGTTTGATTTTCCATTTCATTCTTTAGATTTGGGAATTTTTCTGATATTATTTCATTGAAAAGATTGTGTGTTCCTTTGACTTGTACTTCTGCACCTACATCTATCCCAATAAAACTTAAATTTGGTCTTTTCATGTTATCCCATATTTCCTGGAAGCTTATGGTTTCTTAACATCTTCTCTCCCTGGTCCATTCTGTTTTCAAGATTATATATTTTTATCTTCATTGCCTGAGGTTCTGTATTCCAAGTGGTCTAGTCTGTTGGTGATTTTTTTTTTTTTTTTTTTTTTGTGTGTGTGTGGTACTGGGGATAGAACCCAGGGCCTTGTGCATGCGAGGCAAGCACTCTACCAACTGAGCTATATCCCCAGCCCCAGTGTTGGTGATGTTTTCTATCAAATTTTTAATTTGGTTTATTGTTTCCTTCATTTCAAGGATATCTGTTTTATTTTTTTACAGAATCTATCTCTTTATTGAAGTGATCATTTGTTACTTGTGTTTACTCTCTTACATCATCCTTTACTTTGCAGATCAATTTAACTATGTAATTCTAAACTCATTCTCTGACATTTCTTCCACTGTGGTGTTGAATTCTGTTATTAGTGTTTCTTGGTTTGCTTGGGGTGATTTGTTACCTTGTTTTTTCATGTTGTCTATGTCTCCCCATCTAACAGTATGGATCTGAGGCAGTAGAGTTTCTACCCTGTGGACTTACTGTGTCCCTGAAGGTTTCTAGTACCTCACTGTTTAGGGGGAGACAAATAATAACAACAGCCAATACAGTTTCCAGCATTAAACCAAATAGTTCCTACTATGATGTCTACAATGTTAATTATCATAATAAACAGAAATGGTATGATCAGTTATTGCCTGTAACAAAAAAACAGCAAGTTTGCAAAGGGTTTACATTTTCAAATAGTGGACAGGAAGAGAATAGAAGTGATATAGGATGTAATGATTATGTGGAAGAGCAAAGACAAGAGAAAAGGATTAAATAAAGAGTGAAGGAGATAATAGAGATTGGCTGTTAGTGGAGGAAAAGAGAGAATCAAAAGAAACAAGAATATATATATATATATATATATATATATATATATATACCAAATTTTTTAAAAAAATTAAAAATAAAAATAAAGGAATACAAAACAAAACTAAAATATACTAATCAAACATTCTAGTTCACAAAAGTCTAATCCATGTTAAATAATTGGCTTAAAATATTCTAGTGATGAGAAAAAAAAAATAGGAGACTGTATAGTTGCCCACTGTACCATTAAGGTCACAATTACAGAGTTAAAAAGAATTAAAAAAATAAGTAGAAAAGAAAAAAAAACTTGACGAATAATTAGAAAATTCAGGAGTTCAAAATATTCTCAGCGTCTCTTCTCAGCATCTTTAGGTGGGGTCTTGTGGAGTGTGATGCTTACCCTCTGGATTTCTGGAGTGAGAGAGGTAATCCCATAGGCGAAGTTCCTGGAGGCAGGGTTTAGGCTTAGGTGGGCTCCAGGTTCTTTGTTGAATGCTGATTGGTCTGGAGATTTTAAATCAGTGCATGTCCAGCACCCAGTACTTGCTGGTCCACATTGGAAGACTTTATACCCCAGGGATCTCCTCTGGGTTTCACTCATGTGGTGGGGGAGCCAATTCTTAGTCCCTTACATCACCTGCAGACCCTATGTTTCTTGGACTCAGATTCAATCTCCAAACAATTTCTCCTGCCCCCATCCTTCTGAGTTCCAGCCAGATATGTCTCTCCCAGCTGGTCCTGCAAACAGGCAGATTGGAGGGGGAGGGGTAGAGCTGGGTAGGTTTCTGAAACTATTGTCCCCTGTATAAACCTCTCTCCATGTTTGATTTTCTCCTGGTTACTTAAGCACATTAGGTTGTGCATCATGTGTTTAATGGGCCTGTATTTGGGCCAAACTCAGGTTTGCCAGGAATTGGCCCGCTCAGCTGCTGGACCCCCATGTAGTGGCTGCAAGTCCTTCAGTTTTGCTGGGAAATGTCTTTGATCTTTAAATGCTCTGTAACCAGACATGCCTAAGTGTGGGTTCCTTTAGTTCCCTTTCCCTCTACTAGGCTCATGGAGGGACCTCTCTGGCTGAAGCCTCCCACCTGCTGTGCGGCTGGGGATTTCTTCCTTATTTTATTATATCCAAACTCCTGAGTCCCTGATCTGCTTTGAATGTCCAGTTTTAAATTCCAGTAAAATATTCCCTTTTTTCATTCACCTTGCTGAGAAGCTCCCCATCAATTTTCTTAGTTTCCTTTCACTAAGCAGATAGGAACAAGACCTCCTCTATCCTGCCATCTTGAAAGCCACTAATGTACTACTAATGCTTATAAATGGCAGTGACATCCACCAGTATCCTGAGTGTCTAAAGACACTTCCATCTCGCTCAGCTTCCATCTCTAATCCCCACATAGATCCATCAATGGCTTGTTTACATGAGTAAACAAGTATGGATCTATTTTTTTTATTTCAGGCAACCACAACCTTCTTTTGTATCAATGAAGTTATATTTTGTGCTAAATCATAAAGGCAAGTGTTTGGGTTTCTGATTCAGTTATTTATTTTTAGCTTTATTGTTTTTGTTTAGAGAATATCAACTTTACTATTCCTGCTTTTTGAAATTTATTAAAGCTTGTTTTGTGTCATACAGAGTTAATTTTTCTGTTAGGGTATAGAGTTACATACCCATCATCTAAATAATAACTAGGATAAATAATATCATGCTATTTAGGTCATTTCTATTTATACTTTTTTTTTTTTAGTCAACTTGATCTTTTATGGACAGAAAGAGGTAAAATTAATATCTGTTAATCTTTTTCCTACTCTTTTATTGATTGTATTTTCCTTATGGGCATCAATGCTCATTTAAAGTTCCCTGTGATTTAAGTTGTTTCTGGGATTTCTTTCTGTCTTTTTCTTTTCTCTGGCTGACAAGGCTTATCCCTGCAGAACTACTCACCATGCATAAAAAGGTCTGCCTCACCAATAGACCTTTCCCAGGACAGTACAGGTGTATGTGGGATTCACCTTTGTCTCAGTTGCTTCTGGGAGTGAGTAAAGTCCTTCTGAAAGGCCATGCATGCACTTCTGCCACTGAGGCAAATGTGGTCTTGTTGGGGTTTCCCTTCTATTTGGAGACTCTCAGGGTGTGGCCTTATTTGAAGTGCTGTTCTGATCATCTGTCTCCTTGAAATGCCCCTTTTCTTGACATTGACTGCATTTGGGAGGCTTTGCCACACACTGTGGTTATATACAGTTGATTATTTTTTAAATCAGTGGATATTAATTATTCAGAAGAGTGGTTTCATTGGATACATCATTTTATTGAAATGATGTTTGTGTTTTTCATTTTATTTGTGGTTTTAGAGTAAGTTTTTTAAAGAAAAAAGAAGTAGCTTCTTCCTTATTTCACGTTTAAAACTCCCAACTGCTCGTGCTATTACCCTGGCTTCTTTATCTGCAGACTCTTTCTTCCTTAGTTCACCTCAGCATTGCATTCAGAGTAAGCTCTCTCCATGAAAGATCTGCTCTTTACATGTGCTTGCTTAAAGCCTTTCAGTGTCTCCCCACACCTGCAAGTTACAGTTCTAACTCCTTAAAGTGACACGCCATGTCCTTTATGATCTCACTCTTGTGAAAACCTCTAGCTGAATTTCCTGACTCCTCTTACCACACCATACCCAACTATTTGCAGCATTCCCACTGTTTCTTGTTTTTTCTCTCTCTCTCTCTCTCTCTCTCTCTGTTTGGTAACAGGGATTGCACCCATAGATGCTTAACCACTGAGCTAAACCCCCAGTCCTTTTTAATCTTTATTGTGAGATAGAATCTCACTAAGTTGCTGAGGCTGATCTTGAATTTGTAATCCTCCTGCCTCAGCCTTCCAAGTGACTGGGATTATAGGCATGGGACACTGTAGCCAGCTCATGTTCTTTTATGCTCCAAGCTTTTCTGTATTCCATCTGGCCAAGAACCCAGCTGGAGCTTTATATTCTTTGGTTTCTTTTCATTCTGAGATCTCATTCATAGTCCCTGTTTGTGTGCTCTGATTGCATCCATGGTCATCTGGGCCACTGTACTCTTTTATTCATTTAAACAACAAATGTTTGTTGATTTATCAAGTACTAGGTCCTCTGAAGGTCTTGGGTATACATAATGAACAACAACAACAACAAAAAGTCCTGCCTTCAGGAATCCATAAGGTTACAATATATTATGAATGTTGGCTAATCATCTTCTTCATTAATGTGAAATTTCTGAGTATTTTATCTTTGTTTTCAAAAACGCATAGGCTATTGCAATAATCTAGGGGAGACAATATTGGCTCTTGATACAAAGCAGGAAAAATGTGGGCAGATTTTGGATATTCCTTAGTTGTATTTTTAGGTTTTTATGATGGAAGGATTTTAGTGCAACTGAACTTCCTTCTTCTTTTTATTTGGTATGAGGGATTGGACCCAGGAGTGCTTAACTACTGAGCCACATCCCCAGCCCATTTTTTTTGGTATTTTATTTTGAGACAGATTTTTGCTAAGTTGCTTAGGGTCTTACTAAGTTGCTGAAGCTGGCTTTGAACTTACGATCCTCCTACCTCGGCCTCCTGAGCCTCTGAAATTACAGGCATGTGCCATTATGTCCAGCCACAAATGAACTCTCTTTATGATGAACTGAGTAAGTGAACATGGAAGATTAAGTAAGTTGGGTATGAGATGAGTTTTAAATTCTGCAGCACTTTCAAGTGAATATTTATGTGTGTGTGCGTGTGTGTGCATTTATATAAATTTTATAAGATATTCAAAATGAAATTTCAGCTGAAGCATCAAGATAAGGAATATTGCTGCATTTCAGAAGGACCATATGCTGAAACTATGAAGATAAGAAAGAATCCAGAGAACAAAAACAGAGAGGATCTTTTTAAAATAAGAAAGCATTTGGAAAAAGTTATAATGGAAGTCCTCCTATTGCTTTTTTTTTTTACCAAGATTGTGGTTAGGGATGGGGGCTATTTTAAGCCCAATCTAGAGTAAGACAGGCTTTACTTGGACCACATGGTAAGCTTGGTTTATGTGCCCTGAAATTGAATGTCATGGATCTGAGAAAACTGAATCTGCTCACTGTGGTGGACAGTACTCTACGGTGCTGTCCCTGGGACCATGTATAGAACCTCTGGGAGGAATGGTAGCCTTGTCTGTTTTAGGAAGAAATCCTGATTAAGTGGGCAACCCCTTGAATCAAAGTGTGCACTATGGTAAGAGGCTGGGGCCGTCAGGTGAAGAACACCCATTACCCATATTATGAGAGTCAAAATTTGAAAAACCCTACAGGGTTTTTTTTTGAGGAAGCCCCCCAAATATATTATCATCGGAAGGCTCATAAGGTGACAGGTCAAATCATTCTCTTACCTTTCTTCCTTCTCTGGTTTGGACATGCTAACCAGGGAAAGACAAGAGAGTCAGTCATATGCCTGTTTTCCATAGGCATATGACCAGTTCACAGGTGGCCTCAGGCAGGGGAAGAAGAAACATTTTCAAGTTAAATAAAGTTTGAAGCTATACATTTGATATTGGTCTGAGAAATCTGATTTGTGAAACTTGACCATGGGAATAAATGTCTTAAGGAATTGAATCTTTCATTGAAGGTAGGGTGAGGACTGTACATAGAGAAGGACTAATGGGACAGTGGGACACCAACATGAAACTGTCATATGATTGCATCCCAGTGGTGCTACTTGCTCAGTGTATCAACTAGATTCACATTTAGAAGATGGCGGTTGTAGCATGAAAATGCTAAGAATGGACTTTTGAATTAGGCAAAAAGAGGATTTTGTTCAGAAATTTAGGAATCACAATATTAACAGGGTGGGAAGAATGTCGAGGCATTGTCAAAGAGGAGAAGAAAGACAAAAAGAGTTATATTATGGAAACAGAGAATCAGAAAGATCCAACTTCTGGAATGGAGGCTGCTGCTTATTCAATTAACAAAATTAAAGTTTATTCAATTATAATAATTGAAGCTTATTAAATAATTAATATAAATTAGGTACAAAGGGGATGCTTATTTAAAAAGAGAAAATGAGTACTCTAAACTTCAAAAAAAACCAAACTAGAAAATAAAAAGAATACGACATTATTATTAGTTAACTGTCCAGTGTAGTACTGGTTCTGTTTTTTGACTACATATTATTTGACTGCCTCTCCTCTTTAGATTCTTTGATTATCTGAAATAATTCCATCTTTCCTCTAGGATAGTTGGTTAATGTTCAATTTTTATTGAGAATTTACAAAAGTTTCTTTTAGCTTTATCTTTCATTAATGGTAATAAGAGTACATTTTTAGGATTATTAAATTTGGGAAAGTTCTGTAAAATTTCTTTCACATGCAAACACTAAGGTTTTAGGGCATTTAAAGTATTCCCATGTGATTGCTGTAGCAATTTAAAAATATGGTCACAAGTTCTGTGACTTGTCTTCCATCAAATGTGGAGGTACTTGACACTTTCTCTTGAATCAGGAAGGGCTTATTTTCTATTTTAATCAACAGACTGTGGTGGAAATGTTGCTTCTGAGGCTCAGTCAAGAAAGGTCATGAACTTCCCTACTGGGTTGCTGGAAATCTTGCTAATGGAGCCCTGAGACTCAACTCAATGTTAGAAATCTGGCTACACAGAGGCTACCATGTTTTGAGGAAGCCTAAGGCACTTGTTGAGGCCACGTGTAAACTTTTTGGTTGACAATCCTAGATAAATCCAGATCTGAAATCTTTACAGCCCAGGTGCTAGACATAGGCTTGAAGAAACCTCCAAATAATTCCAAGGCCCAGCCACTTGAATTTTGTCAGCCCAGGTCCTGGGCTTGGTGAAGCAGAGATAAGTCATTCTTGTTTGTGTTCACATTCCAAACCCATCTTTCAAAGCTGTGTTTTACACTAGTAAGTTTAAAGATGGTTTGTTTCACAGCAGTAGATATCATGAAGAGGTGTTAATTAATCTTAAATTGCTGGTATGAACATGCATCAACCAGTTGGGGGTCAATGTCTTCCACACTGGAGGGATGCATTATTGAATGTAATGTTCATGGTAATTTATTTATCTTGTCATAACAGCAGGAAATTAATAAAAATGTAAAGATGTGATTAAACACAACCATTTCAGGCTGATGGAAAAGCATGAACAAAGATGATGTAGTACAGATAAAGGGGTGAGTCTAGAGTAGCAGTGAGTGATAGGACCACAGAAGCATGTTAAAGCCTGAAAAAGAAAAGGAAAGATGTTGAATGCTAGTATGTGCCTGAGAATTGATTTTAAAATACTGATGAATGGCTGAGGACAGGCTAAGTTAAGGTAGGCAACCTGACAATGAACTACTGAGCAACTGAAGGACAATATAGTGTTTCATTGAGAGTCTGGCATTACAGACAGACAGTTCTTTTTGCAGGGGAGGCAGGGAGGGTACCCTAGATTGAACTCAGGGGCACTAAACCACTGAGTCACATCCCCAGACCTTTTTTTTTTTGTATTTTATTTAGAGACAAGTTCTCACTGAATTGCTTAGTGCCTCGCCATTGCTGAGGCTGGCTTTGAACTCACGATCCTCCTGTCTCAGCCTCCTGAACCACTGGGATAACAGGCTTATGCCACCGCACCCAGCAGACAGTTCTTATTTTGAACCCTATGTCTGCTACTTACTAGTCTATGAAATCTTGTTAGGAATTACCAAAATATACATTAAAGTGATTGCCAACTACACAAAATATGTATCCCTCTAAACTGTAACTAAATGCACTACCAGCTTAATTTCTCCTTGACTAGATCTCCCAAGTGTCCAGGTCATTCATATGACATCTAATGTGAGGAGAGTGTGATAGAGTGGGAATCAAGAGGACAGAGTAGTCTAAGTTAACTGAGGTTAGATATCTCACTTTTAAAGTTCAAAAGATGTGATCATATGTACATGTTGGAAAGGGCCTTGAAGCTTAAATTATATTATCCTCATGATGCATCTTTTTCTGCTTAGGGAGGTATATATATATATATATATATATATATATATATATATATATATAGAGAGAGAGAGAGAGAGAGAGAGAGAGAGAGAGAGAGAGAGAGAGAGAATTGGATGGTGTCAGGACTACATAAGAGTACAAATAACACAAGAATTAATAATTAATAATGACTTACTAATAATCAGTCATTGGACTTAGCAATCAAGAGTCAGTTAGAATATGAGAGTGGTTTCCATAAAAATTTCATGAGGTCTGGGGGTGGAAATTGTATTGGTGAAAGTTGAAGAGTGAAGAGTTAGCTGGATTGAATTCTGAAATCATCCATGTGCACATGAGGTTTAATTTGTGTTTTACTGATTAAACATGCATATAATGAGATTCTCTTTAGATGGCCATCAGCAATGAATCAATAAATTAGTGAGGTTTTTAGGTAGAAAATGACAAATAAAATTTCAATTGTTATAATTATGTAAACGTTCATTTGAATCTTCAATAAAAGAGGGTGACCTAATTGATGGCATCTAATAGAAACCAGTAGTTAAAGATTTTACTTTGTCCCTTTTGGCAGCTTGATGCTACCAGATGGCTCACTGCTGGGTCCTCTGAGGGAGCATCCTGCTTTTGTCTGGTTAGGAAAAGATGGCTCAGAGTCCTCAGGACCTCCAGAAGGCCTAGGCCACACTTCCAGAAAACTGAATGAAGGAAAGAGGAAGGGCCTCAAATAAGAAAGTAGGGACAAAAAAGTAATTTTAGTTAAGCCTTAAAAATCTTGAGCTTGTTTTTGACTGAAGAGGAAGGAAAAAGCGGTTAACTAGCAATGGAAGAAACAGGACAATTGAGAAAATAATTTATGAAGTAAAAGACACTAAAAAAGGAGAAAATAAAAGACAGAAGGTTGAGATTGAAAATATCGGTTCTATCACTCTTGATTTTCACTTGATCTTAGCCAACAAGGGAAAAGTGATTCTCTATTGACTTTCTATTTGTTTTATCAGCTGAAATGTCATAAAGATAAATAGGCTTCTTTATCATAATGAAATGCTGCTCTAATCACTGGTACTATTCCTTGTTGTAAAGTCTATTTTGCATGATATGAATTTAGTCAATACTCTTTTTCTTATGAATAGTGTTTGAATTGTATATTCTTTTTGTACTCCTTTACATTCAGATCGGATATTCCGTTATATTTAAAGTGAGTTTCTTATAGACAACATATAGTTGAGTCTTTTTTTTTAAACTTAGTCTGAAAAATCTGTGTTTTTAAATTGGAGTGTTTAGACAATTTATATTTAAGGGAGTTATGGTTATCATTGTATTTAAATCTCTTATCTTACCATTTGTTTTCTATTTGTCCCAATTTCATGAGTTTTACTTTCCTCTACCTTCTTTGATTTTTTTTTGCACAAAGTTTTTTTTTTAAATATGCATATTTAACTTACCAGTTTATCTTCAAAACCATTAAGTAAATTTACATATAATGGAGGAAGCTTATAACAGTTTACTTAATTTTTTTCTCCCATCCTTTGTGCTACTGATCTCATGTTGCTTCTGCCTATACTATAAACACTACAGTGTTTATGCTGCTTATTACATTTCCCTTGATAATTAACTTTTAAAGAAAAATTTAAAAATAAGAATAGTGGGTCTTAAAATATTTACCCACATATTTATCATTTTCAGCATTTTTCATTCATTTGTATAGATCCATGCTTCCATTTGGTATTATTTTCTTCTGTCCAAAGACCTTCCATTAATAATTCTCATGGTATAAATTTTCTAGCAACAAGTTGACTCCGTTTTTGTCTGCTGAATATATATTCCATGACGATCCTGCCACGCCTGGCACTGTAAATATGCCATTGCCTTCTAGTGTGCATGGTTTATAACGAGAAGTCTGCTTATCATTTTAATTTTTGTTTCTCTGTGCTGTTAGTGTTTTTTTTCCCTCCTGCTGCTTTTAAGATTGTTCTTGTATCACTGATTTTCAGCAATTTGATTTTACATGTTAGTGTAATTTACTTTGAGTTTTTCCTATTTAATGGTTGTTGAATTCTAGAATTTGTACATTTGTAGTTTTCATCAAATTTGAAAGAAACTTTGAGCCTTCACTACTTAATTTTTTGGATGCCAAACATTGTGAAGTTTTTAAATAGTTGAATAGTTGATTTTGTTATGATATTTAAAATTGTTGGACTTTGTTTTGACAGGGTCAAGTTGATCCTATGGGTCAGGTTGATCCTTTCATGGTTTGTTTAAAAACTCTGTGAGGGCAGTATAGAGTAATCTCTATTCTAAAGCTAATTAAGCTTCCCGTACTAAGGAATAACCGTCTGGGATTCTTTACTCAATTATGTGTATATATAATGAGATTTTTAAAAAATTTGAATTGTGAAACCTGGATGATTATCAGCTGTGTGTACTCCGAGAATCATTTGGGTTGTAACTTCCTGGAAATTATTTTCTTCTCAGCTTCATGGTGTTATATTCTAGGCATGGAAATTTTTGACTTAGCTGGTCTCAGGAAACTCTTGCAGATTTCTAGAACATTTTCTTTCTCTTCAGTACTCTGCCCCACACATTCTAGGCATTTTTCCTTCCCTGATCTCTATCTCCTTTACTCAGAAAGTTTTCCGGGCTCCATTTGCATTTTGTTTCCCTAGACTATAGGCTAAAATTATCTTTAGACAAAATCTGGGGCAACTGTAGGATCACCCCATTAGTTTCTCTTTTCTGAGGGATCACCATCCTATATTATTGTTCATGTCTAAAAACAATCATTTTCTTATTTTGTCTGGATTTCAAGCTGTTTATAGTAAGAGGGTAATTCTGGACCTTTCACTCCTTCATAACCAGAAATGGAGGAAGATACAGTGATTTTATCAAATGATTAAAGATAGTTGCTGTTTTCAAAAGTAATATTAAGTATGGTGTTAATTATAAAAACATATATATTAATTTAATGGCTTGATCTTATAAATATATGTCCAGTATGCAAAATAAAATTCATAAGTACTATTGATACTATTTGGAATACAGTATTATATTAAATTTCTCACAATAGGGTCAATATCTTTGTAAGATAAAATTTAGTGTAGCATTTCAGTACAAACTTACATATTCTTAATAGTGTTAAAATTTCCTGTAGGTAATTCAAAAAACAGAAGCATTAAGGTGCTTTCAGTTTTTTGAGATTTAATTTTCAAGGGAAGAAAATCAATACATTAGAAAAATCAGATTTTGAGCACTTATTTACACTTTGTAATCTGTGTGTGTGTGTGTGCGTGTGTGTGTGTGTTGTTATGTGCACTTAATTAAATGAATTTTAGGCTTTTCAGTATACTTTCAGTAATTAGGAATTAAGGTCTTAATATTTTATTGCAATATTTTTAAAAATTATAACAGATAAGTTCAAGTATAAATTTTCAACCAAACATTATACTTCTGATAGTCTCATGCAAAATTTGAGTATTAGTGATGGAGACTCTTAGTTTTTTGGATGTTCCTGTAGTTTACTTCTCTCGAATTCTTTTCTGATCCTTTCACATTATTTGTAACAACACATAGTATTACATAGCAGTTAGAGTTCATTTGGATCCCATATTTCCAACTGTACTTTTCTTTCTTCAGTAGATCTTAGCTTCCAGGTCAGAGGTTGCATACTTTGTTTTTCTAGTCTGGTCAAGCATGTAGATGTGATCTTTTAGCCTGTACATGGCTCTAATAGTCTCACCCTACCCAGCAATTCTGAAATGTCCTTTTTTTTTTTTTTCTGTAGAGCTGCCCACTGTAGATGTGGCACAATTTTTCCATGTTGTCATTCTGATAATAACTCCTCATTCTAGCCATTAATGCTTATTTAATTCATTCAACATGTGTTTATTGTGACCTTTTCTTTCCTCAATGTTATGTGCTTGATCCTTGACCCAGAGTGAAAGAGAAAACTAAAAGTAAGAAAAAGGAGACAATTTCAAAGGACTGAAAAATAGTCCTCATATAGGTTTACACATTTTTTTTTTGTGGTTATCATTTCAGGTAATGGATTGGTCCCCCCTCCCCTCCCCTCCCGTCCCCTCTTTGGATTGGAGAATTTGAATGTTCTTAAGGAAGAAGGACTAAGATACTACATTTATCTTATCTTGGTGCTCATTTCCTTAAGGAGTTACATGTGCTTGAGAGGACAGATAAATCTGTGCTCCTCACCTACAGAAAGAAGAAAGATTGGATCAGAAAAGAAGTGGTAAGAGGCAACTTTCTATGAAAAAGGAGGCAGGAAGGTGAAAGATATGTATTTGTTTGTCCTCCTTTACCATCCGGTGGCAAAATTTACTCCTTCCTTAAGTTAAACCTTTGTCATGGCAAGGAATTTGTGAAGAGAAAACTCCAATAGAGCCATGGCTGGTGATTGATTACAGATTAACAATAACTAGGCAGGGCGTGAGTTGTGGCTCAGTGGTAAAGCGCTTGCCTAGCATGTGTGAGGCACTGGGTTTGATCCCTGGCACCACATAAAAATAAATAAATAAAATAAAGGTATTGTGTCCATCTACAACTAAAAAACAAAACAAACCACCACCACCAACAACAACAAAAAACAACTAGGCACTCCATAGATTCCTTTTTAACGGTATAAATGGGAAATATCTAAAGGGAAGGTATGTGGAAATATGTAAGGCTATTTTATTAGACATTTACCTTGGAAGAAGAAGAAATCAAGAAAGGTCAGAAACTATTTTGTTCTTTCTCCATTAATTTGCTTTTGCTGTGAGGAGCATGGACAGTATACGTTGTGGAGCACACTGTGTTTGGAGAAGCTGTTCGGTAGGTAGGCCCATCTGGAGGGAAAGCTTGTTCCCTTTTTTTTTGGAAAACTTTGCCTCTATGTTATGACATCATTCCTTATAAAGGTAGAAATAGATTATTGTGCACATATAACATAATGAATTTATATGAGATATAGTGACTATCCCATGAGTGAGGGAACAAGACATAATTTGGAGTTGGAGCCTAGAGTGATTTATGAAGGTCATTGTCTTACAAGTTCAGATGCTTTCCATATGGCGTCGGAGAAACCCCCTTATGTACTGTATGTATAAAACATATGTAGCAAATTAGTTTCACTTACATTTTTTCCCTAAATATGTTTTGGTTTAAAAATGACAGTGTCTTTTGTTTATCTGACTGTAAAATCCTACAATTTTTTTTTCCAAGAGAGGGGGCTATTTGTTAATAAGGACTGAGTGTTTTTAAATGAAACAGAGAGAGTTGAGTGTGAGCCCTTTTGACACGGGGCCTTGCCTGTGCCTTGGGTGCCAGAGTCTTCCATCTCATTGGATTTATGGCTTAACTTCTGTATCACGCTTAACTTGAGTGTGCTCAGCAGTGTGACCTTGTCTAGGAAGAGGAAAAATGGATTGTTCATTTTCCAGCTGTACTGTATTATATTTCTATCTAATTGCATTTTCAAATAGATGTGAAGATGCAACTACTTCCACTTAAAAGGAAATTGCTCTACTTAAAGAAAAATGGAGAAAGAATTATGAGTAATATTCAAAATTGAAAGTATTTTTTACCTAAAATAATAAGCTTTTGTCTGGCCTAAGCAGCACTTGTATTGATGGATTTTTCTTGTTTAGTTGTAGAGACTTAAAATGTTCATGCCTTCAGTCTCTAGTCCAGTATTTCTAACCCTTTAGTAAATGTCTGACTTTACAGAACTTTCCCTAACTAGTATCTATAATATACATACTCCATTTTAACACCACAAATCATGGATAGGTTTTCAGTAGAATTTTATATGTTTGAAAAACTTGTAGCACACTTTAAATGTATGGACACTCATTGGGATATAACAAAACCAAGATGGAAGGTCATCAGATCTATAATCCCAAAGCAAGATACTACCTAAACATTATTTAGTTGAAGAAGCATTTATTGTGTTTTTAAACACATGTCTAGCTGGATGTATGCAGTTGATTTGTACCTCATTTATGGCTCCTATCAAAACTTAAACATCCCGGATATTATACACACATTACAATAGTGTTCAATTGTTCCTTGGCTTGAAAATTCTGATAAATATGTTAGAAAAATATTCTTTGAAGACAAAAGTAAAACTAGAAAATCTAGGACATCTTTTTCCATTGGGCCAGAGTGAAGTACCTAGAAAATAATTAAATAGATGAAGAGAAATTGGGATTTACACAGAACACCAAGCTTGCAATCTCTAGATTTAATTTAAAATAAATATATATATGTATGTGTATGAATATATATCCTGAGTATATATTTATATATGCATGCACATTCCAATTCAGCAATGATATGAAATTATCATGGGGTGATTGATTTATGTCATCCCATCTTGGTAAGGTATTTACAGGCTTAATCTAAGGCCACCAAAGCTTGATATTGTACCTTAATTCCTATGAGAGAGACAGTCTGTTTCCCAGAATGTATGAGTTATCTTCTTATTTTTGGAGAAGGAAAGAAGACTTGTCTCAGAGGTATTTTAACAATTGTTTTGACAGCTAGCTTCTTAGATAATGCTTTGCTTGTGGATGAAGAAAGGGTGCTGGTCTTTGAAACTGTCTATTTAGTTCTTTCAGAATCTCTATGATTCATCAGCTACAATGAGATTTTTCTATCATGTAAGCAGGCAAAGTTTGATCTCAGCATAAATTTTTCCTCTTGTTCTTCATTATTCTTCCAGCAGACAGCTCCCACAGCTGTGCACCTTATCTCCTCAGCAAAGTCACTTGCAGCTATAGTCATATAATATCGGGTGTGGAGAGCTAGTATGGTAGCAGGTCCTCTGCATGTCTTTTGCCTGGTCCTCTGAGTTCTAATTGTATGTGCCTCATTGCTTAGTAGATTTCCACAGAATTCAGGTTGATTCTGGAGACAGAAGGACGTGATGCAAAGACTTCTGAACGTCTGCTAGAATCACAAAGATTTTAGGGATGAGCTCATCAGCAGGTAGGTCAGCTGACTGCTCAGCCCTGCTCACATCAGCCAGGTTCACTGCTGTCACCCCCTTGAGGATTGCTAATGTGTCTCAATGGACATTACATTTGGTATTCAGCCAAAGAACTATTTTCCTCCATCCTTGGTGTGGGAATAGGAATGACAGTAAGGTAGAAGGGGAAATGTGAAAAGCCATTTCTGGAATTCTGTTTGAGTTGCTCACAAACAACACAGTGTGCAATAAACCAAACCAAACCAACCAACCAACAATAGTGACAACCACAGAATACAGAGAATGTATGCCTTAATTACTCTTAATTTTCTGAAACAGGACTCACTAGATTTTGAGGAAGAGCACCAAACTCAGATTCTATTTCTATCTTTGACCAGTTATTCTCAGTCCATGCTCAGGGAGAATGTTGGTGCTCACTTGACTTGGTTTATCCCTAAAGGGAACAAAGTGCTTTTCTTTGACATAAATTAATAAGCAAAAGTAATAAGAGGAAAGTATGTGAAGCAAACTGATACCATGGCTAGAATTTTTTCAATGTTAGCTTCTTTTCCAATAGTTTACCTTAGATGTTTCAATCACGTTTACATTTATGGAACACTACTGTTCACTGTTCGTCAGGCAGAGTGCTAGGTTGGCAATATGTACATGACTCACACACCACCCCATCCTTGATGATCTTCCAATTTAATGCGTCAAAGAGATGTACCCATGGTTTCATTATGTTGGGAGCAGTGGTAGACAAGCCAGCAGCAAGTGACAAAGAGAAGGAACATTGGGGAATTTGATTTTCTTAAATGTTTTTGAAGACTCAGTGACTTACATAGCTATATCACAAACTTTTTTTTCTATTAATCAATATTTTTCTGGTTTTTATGACGGTATTTAATGAACATGGGAAAAACGTATACTCTTTGGAATTGGGCTTAGACCTGAGCTCAGGAGCAGAGTGAATTTCTGAGCCTTAAGCTTCCTTTGCATTATAGGGTGACAGTGCTGTAGGATTGTTGAGAGATAATGTATGCAAAGTGCCAGCACTCACCTGTGGATGTGCCACATCTCAGTAGGTAGTGCTACAGCATATTTTTTATTGCTCCAAAATTGGGGAACAATTTTTCTGGTGACAAAATAGTCATGGTTAGAAAGAAATAGGGATTCAAATGTTAATTTCACAAGCATTGTTATAAACCAGTTAATAGTGTGGGGTTACATAATATTGCTGGGGATGGTGGTGGTGAAAAATTTGCCAATTTTAAGAAGTTCTCCAAATCATCACCTGTGATAATTGGTATGTCCCTATTTTATCCTGATAATTACTTTCACAAATATATATTTCTAAAGATAATTATAGAATGACAAAGCACTATAGGAACCATCTAGTATTGCCTCCTCTGTTTTTGAGTGAAGAAATGGAAATTCCAGTCTCTTGTGTTAATTAGTGGTAAACTTGAGTGAACTCAGTTGTATCAAGGTTGGAGATTCTTTTTTTTTTTTTTTTTCAATGCCACAAGGTCCTTTAAGTGTACCTGCTGTCAGTGACCTATAGTTGTTGGTGTGGCCCAATTCACAATGTGTTCATGACCACTTACACATTGGGCTTTTAGGTGATGATGACATTACTACTAAGGTCAGTTACTCTCTTTATATTCCCTTTTGCAGGAACTTATTTTTAACAATTTTTCAAATCAGTGTCGTTACTGGACAGACTTTTTCCAAAGTGGCCTTTCTTGTTCATTAATGGTCTTTGAGGCTCTGCTAGAAAATAAAACTGGGTTCTTCTTTTTTTTTTCCAGCGGACTTATGTTTTTCCTCTGAACAACTGGTTTTGTTTCTTCTCAACTTTTAAAAGCATGTCCCTTTTCACTTGTTATATGTTAATGTTTTTCAGAAATGTTTATTAAATGGATCAATTTTTCCACTCCTTTCAACACTAGAAAACAAAACAAGTTGGATCATGTCAAAAGCAAGTAGTCCACAGGGATAAAACAAGCATAATGCTCTTTCTGGATATGATTTAAAATTTGAGGGGTTTATCATTCTGTGAATTCTGTAGGGACTGGTTAAATACCACTGGGGATAACAAAATTTGTTATATAGAAATTCAAACACATTTTTTGTAGCTTGGAGTTCCTCAGCTTTGAAGAATGTATTATGAAAGTGACTCAATGATTCATAGACTGGAATTTTTATAGTTGGGGTAGTAGGTCATGAATTAAATGATCTGTTGTAAAATACAAAATTGTTTTAAGATTTATTGCTTTTAAAATAAATAATAAACACGAACCTATATATAATATGAACTCCCTCATGTATTGTCATTAAGTAGTTGTTCAAATATATTTGGGTGTGAGGTAAGTTTGTACTCTCAGCATTTCAAATATCATTGGCAAGATATTACTACTAAATCAGCATTCCTTGAGGGACAAACACTGGCCTAGGTATTGCTTCAGTGATCATCCATGAGAACTCTTGAAATGGGTTATAAACTATGATAAGGCTCTTCTGATCAATAAAAATTGTTTACTGTGTGTTTTCTAGTATTTTGTATCCAATTTTATACCTATAATATTCAGTTATATGCAAACTTAGTGGATGGGCTTGTGTCCTATAGACCCATTATTCTGGTCCTTCTAGATTTTTTACTCACTTTATTCTCTTGAAGGAAGTGTAAAAGAAAATGGAGAACTCACAAAAATAAGAGAGTTTTTCTCAATAGCCTTTCTTGATGATTATCCCCTAAGTTTCTTAAGAATTGTAAGAGAATGCATAAAAGACTTTGCTGGATGAGTTAAGAGGCTGTTTTTGAAGGTTAAGTTGCAGTTTTAAGTACAAATATATGCTATTGAAGTGAAATGGAATTTCCTTTTTTGTGTGTTGAGGTCACTGGAACTTACAGTCAGGTGGGTCAGCTTTACCATAGCCTGTTCTGAAGGGCACATTTGTTCTTGAATCACCAAATTCCATAACCCTGCTGTGGCCTCATGCAGATGAAAGGAAGTTTTTTTCCATGTGTGGTCTCTGATGAATCCCTAAATATTTTCTCGTGTGTTCTGTACCTTTCTGTGTCTTTTGGGAGTAGTCTGTGTGGAGTTTGGTTAGGTAGTGTGATTTAACAAGAGGAACAAGGGACTACCATCAGAGGATCTATATTTTATCCTTCGTTGTGTAGCCTTGAATCTTGATTCCCATCTGTAATATGGGGATAATACCTCCTTAGCTTCCCTCACAGGGAGGTTGTAAGGATCAAGTGGGATAATGTAGGCTTTTGTTAGCTCTGACATACTAGAATGCAAGTTACTGTTATCAAGAGTACTAAGGAACTGGCATGACTTCTTCCTGTGGTCTCTTGTGGTCATTTTTATTTACCTTAACATTCTGCCGGCTGTTGTCACGACTTTACCATGCATGGGGAGCTGAGTTTTGCATGTGCTCCAGGCCTCCCTTTCTCTCAGTTGGTTTCAATGGAACCTTTCATTCATATAGATAGAGGTAATCCTGGGCATAATTTCTTAGCTTCTGAAATGGGTAAATTATTCCAAGGGTCTTCACTTTAGGACAATTAAAGACAGCTCTCTAATTAGGATTTTAATGCTCCAATATTTCCATTTCACATCGAATGAGGCTGAAACTGCTTTCTGAGCCTCCAAGACCCTGTGTAATTTCTCCGAACCCTGCCTGCTCTTCTATCGCATCCTCCCTCTTGCTCACTCTGCTCTGGCCACACCGACCTACCTGTTTCTTCAATAAGGTGAATGCATTCCTGTCAGTGTATTTGAACCAGCCATTGCCTCTGCTTGGAAAACTTTCCCTTCTTAATCTTCCTCTGCTGATCTTATCAGTGATGGCTATTTATTGTTATCATTTTCAACCTTCCAATCTCAAATAGGTTCCTGATCCTATTCTTATGTTTTCACATGATCCTATTTTATTTTTGATTACCTAAAATTATTGCTTTTATTTATCTGTTCACTTATTTATTATCTGCTTTTCCTGGCCTTCAATGGAATGTAAGCTTCATCATTAGAGCAGGGGCCTTGTCTTTTCAAATCTGAGTACCCAGGCACATAGAAGAGTATCTAATCTGTGATAAGCACTTAATTTTTCATAGAATGGTTGAACTAATGAACACCAACAGTTTCACTTAACATGGAAATAATATTAAACTTTGTACCAGCATGCAATTTTGTACCATAATGCAATTATTATTCTCCCTCTTTTGTGAAAATATTTAATTTTTAATCTAGCATTTAAGTAAAATGTTTTCTTAGTTGTCTATTATTATGTTTTAGGCCATTCCAACATTTAGTGGCTTAAAATAATGACTTGTCATTCATTACCATTCTGTGGGTTGGCTGGGGCTCAGGTGGATGGTTCTTCTGCTGGGACCTGGGTATGTGTATGGGGTATTGGTGCACCCAAGATGGCTTTGGGCTTTTCCCTGTGTGACCTCCTCTCTGTCTAGGAAATAGGATTTCTTACAAAATGACTGGCTTCCAAGAAGACTATTCCAAGGACACAAAAGCATGAACCACAATCTCTTGGAGTACAGCATGAGTTAGGATACATCCAATTGGTCAGAGAATTTGGAGAGTTGATTGAGATTCAAAAGGAAGGGGAAGGCCCAGATAGGGAGAATGGCAAAGAATGTGGAGCCATGTGTTCTTCACTTCAAAAGTGATATTTTCCTACATGAAATGAAAATGTTTTTTATTGCTTATCTGTTACTTTCACAGTAGTATGCTAGACCTGGAAGTAGAGGAGATTTACAGTCTTCAGTGGGGAGGTGCCAGATGTAACTCAGGGTTTGAAGTAAAGAGACTGGGTCTCTCCTTGGTAGCCAATGTATCTTTTGGAATTGGCAGACATAGAGAAGTTTGTCTCTTTGCATTTCTTAACTGACAGGAATGAGTGTCTGGTTTGCCTCAGTGTTTGGTGATCATATTGTATGCCACGGAAATGGAGAATACCCATTCTTTCATTGTGTAAAGTTAGGGATTTGGATATCTTTATAAGATTTTAGTAAAACTTTGCAATATTTTTTTCAAATGAGTAGTCCTCGGTTATTGTTATAAAGAATAATTGATTCTTATTTTTGATTGTTCTGTGTGGTTCTAATCAATGGCTTCAGTTTTCTCCTTCCCCAAATTCTTTATCACGACTTCAAAATGTTCCCAAAAGTATCAACTTGTTTTTCTCTCTCTTTCATGCCCACTATATGGTTCAGGTGCAGAGGCACAGTAAGAGGACAAGATGATAACAGAAGGATAATGGAGAAGGGCAAGGGACAAATGCTTGTAACCAACACATCAGAATGTCAGCTCTTATATAAAGTCCCAGACAAGTTTCATCTACTTCTTTGGTATGCTTGTATCTCTTCTTCTAGGGAGATCTCGCCTTCTTCCTTGGATTCAACTATCCTGTAGGCTTCTAATTTTTTTTTATCTTACCACATCTGTATCTTGAGTTCTAAGTAAGGTATATATTTCCAATTATCTAACAGAATACATATAGTCTCCTAGCATGAATATAGTACATTAAACTCTATTGGCATGCACGTAGTATATCTGACTCAAAAGAATCTATTATTTGCCCTGTCCAATCCTGTTTTCCTTCAATACTCAATACCTCTAAATGTCACCATTCTCCATCCAGTCATTAAAGTTAGAAGCACTGAGTCTTCCTTTTTTGCCTTTTTCACTACTCATATTCAATTTTTATTTAAATTGGACATTTTGTAAAAGTTCTGAATATTTCTGGAGCCTCTTCTATATACTTATCACTGATTTAACTCAGGCATTCATGTTCTCTTGCCCGAAAAATAAAAATAAAATGCTCTATCTGCATCCAGACTCAGTTTCTCTAAGACATCTTCTTACACTGTTTTCAAATTTTCTATTAGAAAACCTAGTAATCTGCATAAAATCTCTTGCAAATCTCTGTTGCACATTGGTTAGACAAAAAGCCAGTTTTTACTAGTTTACAAATGACCCAAAGTAATTGGGTAATAGAAAATTATCAATTTATTATTCAGGCTCCACTCTTGCTGCTTCTGTCCACAATCTCACAAACATTTATACTTACAATTTCAGAAACCTTAGGTTTTCATTTCTCAACACATTCTCTTATTCTTGTTGTTCAGGTTCTTCTTCCTTACTGTGTATGCCTGGTGGATCTGACTCATCCTGCAGAACATCTCAATAGTACTCTTGAACAATTAATAATCTCAAGGTACTCTTGAACAATTAATACAATCCAACTAATTTCCCTCCATAAATGCTAATTTCACAAATCCTATTTGAATCTGGGTAATCACTTGGAAGATGTAACAAAATTATCTTCTATTTTGAAGCTTTCCTTCCCTCCCTCCCTCCCTCCCTTCCTTCCTTATTTGCTTATATATCAAGAATTAATTCAGTCACACATCCTTGTTATACCAATGGCTGATTGAACCAAATCAACATTGTTTATCAAAACCATTATACAAAATATTTCCCACTTATCTGTGGTTTCAGTTACCCATGGCCAATTGTGGAACAAATATATAAAATGGGAAATTTTAGAAAATAAACAATTCATATGTTCTAAATTGCAGATAAAAATTTCACACTGGCCTTCTCCATCCTGCCAGACTGTGGATCATCCCTTGTTCAACAAGTATTGCATGGATTTGCTACCAACCCATTCTTCACTTAGCTATTTCAGTTATAAGATCAACTGTCATCATGTCTCAGTGCTTATGTTCAAGAAACCTTCATTTTACCCAGGGCTGAGGTAGTAGCTCAGTGGTAAAGTGCTTGCCTATCATGTGTGAGGTACTGGGTTTGATCCTAAGCACTGCATAAAAATAAATAAATAAAATAAAGGTACTGTGTCCATTTATAACTAAAAAAAAATTAAATGAACAAACAATCAATGGCCCCAAAAGTGTAAGAATAACAATTCTGGCAATTTTATATATTGTTATAATTCTTCTACTTAATTATTAGCTATTATTGTTAATATATTACTGTGCCTAACTTATAAATTCAAATTTATCATAGGTATTATGCAAGAAAAAGGCATAGTATTTATAAGATTCTATACTAGCCACAGTTTTAGGCACCTATTGGGAGTCTTGGAATGAACACATTCCCTGTGGTAAAAAAAGGGACTACTATAAATGATTTTCTTTTTGGTATTGGAAATTTTATTTCAATCCATTTTAAAAACTTCTAGAGGGTTTTGGGAGGCTGAGGCAGGATGATTGCATGTTCAAAGCCATCCTTAGCAACTGAAAGGCACTAAGCAAGTCAGTGAGACCCTGTCTCTAATTAAAATTCAAAATAGGACTGGGGATGTGGCTCATGGTCAAATGCCTCTGAGTTCAATCCTGCAACAACAACAACAACAACAACAACAACAACAAAAACCACCACACAAAACTTTTAGAGGATAAAAATTCAGATTATCTAAGTATTTTTCCAAGTTACAAATTGTCTTATTCCATTTTGTGAGGTAAGGTTAAACACGTCCCATTTTTCATTTTTTTCAACAACTGTAGAACATGATTACTTATTAAATACTCTGCATTTTTTGCTCTGATTTTGATATTTTAAATTAAAAGCCTATTTTACTTCATTTAAACATAGACATTTAACAACTCTTGCCCAGATCAAACTGTGTGGAGCACAAGCAGATCAGTAAATGCTGGATCCTGTGGCTGCATGATTTCCTGACAAAAGGGACATGTTGCTGGTATCACCTTTCTTTCTCCATTCCTCCAGGAACACGGATGCTCTTGGGTCTGTGGCATCTAACTTTTAATCATGACTGAACAAATGAAGTTTCACAGAGTTGCAACCCCTATCCTACCTGAATGGGAAGTGTGTATTTAATAAGTTTCTCCATATGAGGAACAAACCAACAAAACAAAACAAGACAAAACCAAAAACCAAAACCTAACTGTAGTGTGTTTGGTAAGGATGTGAAGAGAAGGGTGTTGCCACAACAAATCTGAAGAAAAGAAAGGAGGTTATTTTAGGTGAAAACATATTCTTTAAAGCAGCTTGAGTTAATTAAACCTCATGTTGACCTTACTTATTTACTTTCTTGCCTCCATACCTCACCCACTCAACTTCATGTTGGCTACCTTGAAGTTAACTGGCTGGAATGGGAGGACCACACCCTTAATTTGATCTTTCCCATGAGTCATTTCATTCAACAGAGAAATTCTATTGGACTTATTCTTCAAAGTCTTTTACATGCCTTGTTACTATGTTTAGGAAATAATTTTGGGTGTGGTTATTGGTACACAGAAAATAACAGATGAGAAGCAAAAAGATTTGAAGTTTACTAAGTATCTGAGGGAATTGATCATCCCTGTCCCACTACCAGTGCAACACCAGTTGAGAAAGCCTTTAACAGTGACAATGCAAACTGCAGACACTGGATTCAAAAATATCTGAAGGCAGAATGCAGCATTGAAGATTTACAAACTTTCACAGAGGGAAAGCTTCTCAATTCACACTTTAGATGGGTATTCTCCTGGAAGCTGAACAAAGAGCTAAGAACTGGATTAGGGAGTTTCTCAAAGGACAGAATCAGAGTTAAATAAAAAATTTTGCCCCCCTTCAGGGCGAGGGGCCAACACCTTGTCTTCCAAAGGCCGACCACGTATATCTCATTCTTTCTCTAATGGCTAAGAACATTTATTGGAGTTATCCATCCCTGTTCCACCATTGAATATGTTGACATCCTTTCATTCAGTTGGAATTGGACCATAATGAGTCTTTTACCTTATATAGAGCACAGGTATCTGATGTGATATTGGGGAGGATTTTGGAGTGCAAAAATATACTTCCACACGGGTCACTCATTGTACCTTATCTTTAGCATCCTGCTAGGACTTGAGTTTAGTTATTATAGATCTAGAATCAAAGAGGTATTCAGGGTGGCTCCCAAGGAGAATCATCATTGTCTTGCATGGCAAGTGCTCAGTGGAAGCCATAACATTTCCTCAGATAGAAGTAGAGAGGCTACCACTATGGTGGAAAGGCTGCTGCCACTGGAGGTGGCAATGCCAACTCTACTGGGGATGGAGTGGTCTCTTTCACTAGGTTTGGGTGGCCCATTTCTGTTTGGTGTGGGAGACTGTTTCCACTGACAAAGAAGACTCATCAGAATTTAGAGGCTCAATGTTCTAAGCTTCATCAGAGTCTTTCCACATGTCCCCATTCCAATTTATAGGATCCCATTCCTTGCCAATCAATGCTCTTGCTTTAACATTAGATACCCTACAAGTTCAAGAGTTCACCTTGTATTATAGAACTCAGCCAGTTGTAGGAAGAAAGTCTGAATCTGATTTTTAGACATGAAGTACATTCTCCTTCAGGACACATTTATAAGCTTTTAGGTCATCTAGAAGATGCTTAAGTTGGGAATTCAAACCTCTCAGTTCATCCTTTACTTGTACCACATGGTGCAGTGGCATTAAAAGCCCAGTCGAGATTATTATATCCATTATAGATTGTAAAAATGTTCAAAAGTTCATTTGCCAATTTATTGAGTGGGTAATTTGTAATTTTTGGTGTTCAGGTTTCAGAGCATTTTATTTTATTTTATTTTTTTAATTTTTTTTTATTGGTTGTTAAAAACATTATAAAGCTCTTAACATATCATATTTCATACATTAGATTCAAGTTGGTTATGAACTCCCAATTTTACCCCAAATACAGATTGCAGAATCACATCGGTTACACATCCACATTTTTACATAATGCCCTATTAGTAACTGTTGTATTCTGCTACCTTTCCTATCCTCTAACATCCCCCCTCCCTCCCCTCCCATCTTCTCTCTCTACCCCATCCACTGTAATTCATATCTCTCCTTGTTTATTTTCCCATTCCCCTCACAACCTCTTATATGTAATTTTGTATAACAATGAGGGTCTCCCTCCATTACCATGCAGTTTCCCTTTTCTCTCCCTTTCCATCCCACCTCATGTATCTGTTTCATGTTAATCTTTTCTTCCTGCTCTTCCTCCCTGCTCTGTTCTTAGTTGCTCTCATTATATCAAAGAAGACATTTGGTATTTGTTTTTTAGGGATTGGCTAGCTTCACTAAGCATAATCTGCTCTAGTGCCATCCATTTCCCTGCAAATTCTATGATTTTGTCATTTTTTAGTGCTGTGTAATACTCCATGGTGTATAAATGCCACATTTTTTTTATCCATTCATCTATTGAAGGGCATCTGGGTTGGTTCCACAGTCTAGCAATTGTGAATTGTGCTGCTATGAACATCGATGTAGCAGTATCCCTGTAGTATGCTCTTTTAAGGTCTTCAGGGAAAAGTCCAAGAAGGGCAATAGCTGGGTCAAATGGTGGTTCCATTCCCAGCTTTCCCAGGAATCTCCATACTGCTTTCCAGATTGGCCGCACCAGTTTGCAGTCCCACCAGCAATGTACAAGAGTACCCTTTTCCCCACATCCTCTCCAGCACTTGTTGTTGTTTGACTTCATAGTGGCTGCCAATCTTACTGGAGTGAGATGGTATCTTAGGGTGGTTTTGATTTGCATTTCTCTGACTGCTAGGGATGGTGAGCATTTTTTCATGTACTTGTTGATTGATTGTATGTCCTCCTCTGAGAAGTGTCTGTTCAGGTCTTTGGCCCATTTGTTGATTGGGTTATTTGTTTTCTTATTGTTTAATTTTTTGAGTTCTTTGTATACTCTGGATATTAGGGCTCTATCTGAAGTGTGAGGAGTAAAAATTTGTTCCCATGATGTAGGCTCCCTATGTACCTCTTTTATTGTTTCTCTTGCTGAGAGAAAACTTTTCAGTCTAAGTAAGTCCCATTTGTTGATTTTTGTTATCAACTTTTGTGCTATGGGTGTCCTATTAAGGAATTTGGAGCCCGACCCTACAATATGTAGATCGGAGCCAACTTTTTCTTCTATCAGACGCAGAGTCTCTGATTTGATATCTAGCTCCTTGATCCACTTTGAGTTAACTTTTGTGCATGGCGAGAGGAGGGGATTCAGTTTCATTTTGTTGCATATGGATTTCCAGTTTTCCCAGCACCATTTGTTGAAGATGCTATCCTCCCTCCATTGCATGCTTTTAGCTCCTTTATCAAATATAAGATAGTTGTAGCTTTGTGGATTAGTCTCTGTGTCCTCTATTCTGTACCATTGGTCCACCCTCCCGTTTTGGTACCAGTACCATGCTGTTTTTGTTACTATTGCTCTGTAATATAGTTTTAAGTCTGGTATCGCTATACCGCCTGATTCGCACTTCCTACTTAGAATTGCTTTTGCTATTCTGGGTCTTTTATTTTTCCATATGAATTTCATGATTGCTTTATCCATTTCTACAAGAAATGCCGTTGGGATTTTGATTGGCATTGCATTAAACCTATAGAGAACTTTTGGTAATATCGCCATTTTGATGATGTTAGTTCTGCCTATCCATGAACAGGGTATATTTTTCCATCTTCTAAGATCTTCTTCTACTTCTCTTTTTAGGGTTTTGTAGTTTTCATTATATAAATCTTTCACCTCTTTTGTTAGGTTGATTCCCAAGTATTTTATTTTTTTTTGAGGATATTGTGAATGGAGTGTTTTTCCTCATTTCCGTTTCAGAAGTTTTGTCGCTGATATACAGAAATGCCTTTGATTTATGCATGTTGATTTTATATCCTGCCACTTTGCTGAATTCATTTATTAGTTCTAGTAGTTTTTTTGTAGACCCTTTTGGGTCTTCTAGGTATAGAATCATGTCATCTGCAAATAGTGATAATTTAAGTTCTTCCTTTCCTATTTTTATGCCTTTAATTTCTTTCGTCTGTCTAATTGCTCTGGCCAGTGTTTCGAGAACTATATTGAATAGAAGTGGTGATAGAGGGCATCCCTGTCTTGTTCCAGATTTTAGGGGGAATGCCTTCAATTTTTCTCCATTGAGAATGATGCTAGCCTGAGGCTTAGCATAGATAGCTTTTACAATGTCGAGGTAAGTTCCTGTTATCCCTAGTTTTTCTAATGTTTTGAACATAAAGGGATGCTGTACTTTGTCGAATGCTTTTTCTGCGTCTATTGAGATGATCATATGGTTCTTATTTTTAAGTCTATTGATGTGGTGAATAACATTTATTGATTTCCGTATATTGAACCATCCTTGCATCCCAGGGATGAATCCTACTTGATCATGGTGCACAATTTTTTTGATGTGCCTCTGTATCCGATTCGCCAGAATTTTATTGAGAATTTTTGCATCTAGGTTCATCAGAGATATTGGTCTGTAGTTTTCTTTCTTTGAGGTGTCTTTGTCTGGTTTCGGAATCAGGGTGATGTTGGCCTCATAGAATGAATTTGGAAGTTCTCCTTCTTTTTCTATTTCCTGAAATAACTTGAAAAGTATTGGTATTAATTCTTCCTTAAAGGTTTTGTAAAACTCCGCTGTATACCCATCCGGTCCTGGGCTTTTCTTGGTTGGAAGTCTTTTGATTGCTTCTTCTATTTCATCTATTGTTATTGGTCTGTTTAAGTTGTGAGTATCCTCCTGACTCAGTCTGGGCAAATCATATGACTTAAGGAATTTATCGATGTCTTCACTATCTTCTATTTTATTGGAATATAGTTTTTCAAAATAATTTCTAATTGTCTTCTGTATTTCTGTAGTGTCTGTTGTGATATTGCCTTTTTCATCCCGTATGTTAGTGATTTGAGTTCTCTCTCTTCTTCTCTTCGTTAGCATGGCTAAGGGTCTGTCGATCTTATTTATTTTTTCAAAGAACCAACTTTTAGTTTTGTTAATTTTTTCAATAGTTTCTTTTGTTTCAATTTCGTTGATTTCCGCTCTGATTTTGATTATTTCTTGCCTTCTGCTACATTTGCTGTTGTTTTGCTCTTCCTTTTCTAGGGCTTTGAGGTGAAGTGTGAGCTCATTTATTTGTTGGTTTTTCCTTTTTTTGAGGAATGACCTCCAAGCGATGAATTTCCCTCTTAAGACTGCTTTCATTGTGTCCCATAGATTCCGATATGTTGTGTCTGTATTTTCATTTATCTCTAAGAATTTTTTGATTTCTTCCTTTATGTCTTCTGTAACCCATTGATCATTCAGTAACATATTGTTCATTTTCCATGTGATGTAGGATTTTTCCTTCCTTCTTTTATCATTGATTTCCAGTTTCATTCCATTATGATCAGATAAAATGCATGGTATTATCTCCACCCCTGTATATTTACTGAGGGTTGCCCTATGGCATAATATATGGTCTATTTTTGAGGAGGATCCATGTGCTGCTGAGAAAAAAGTATATCCACTTGATGATGGTTGATATATTCTATATATGTCAGTTAAGTCTAGGTTGTTGATTGTGATATTGAGTTCTATAGTTTCTTTATTCAGCTTTTGTTTGGAGGATCTGTCCAATTGTGAGAGAGGTGTGTTGAAGTCACCCATAATTATTGTGTTGTGGTCTATTTGATTCTTGAACTTGAGGAGAATTTGTTTTATGAACTTTGCAGCACCATTATTTGGTGCATAAATATTGATAATTGTTATGTCTTGTTGGTGAATGGTTCCTTTTAACAGTATATAATGTCCTTCCTTATCCCTTTTGATTAATTTAGTCTTGAAGTCAATTTTATTCGATATTAGGATGGCCACCCCTGCTTGCTTACGAGGACCGTGTGCGTGGTATATTTTTTCCCAACCTTTCACCTTCAGCCTGTGTATGTCTTTTCCAATCAGATGTGTCTCCTGGAGGCAGCATATTGTTGGATTTTTTTTTAATCCATGTTACCAGCCTATGTCGCTTTATTGGAGAGTTTAAGCCATTAATGTTTAGAGTTACTATTGATATATGGTTTGTACTTCCAGCCATGTTTGATTATTTATCTTCTTCTTTTTTTTTTTTTTTAATTTAGTTTGTTTCTCCATGGTTAGCTTTCCCCCCGCCCTCTGTCTCTATAGAGGCACTTCCCACTGATGGTTTTGGTTATTGTTTTTCATTTCTTCCTCATGTAGTGTTTTGTTCAAGATGCTTTGCAATGCTGGTTTTCTGGCTGCAAACTCTTTTAGCTTTTGTTTATCATGAAAGATTTTTATTTCGTTATTGTACCTGAAGCTTAGTTTTTCTGGATACAGAATTCTTGGTTGGCATCCATTGTCTTTCAGTGTTTGAAATACGTTGTTCCAGGATCTTCTCGCTTTCAGCGTCTGTGATGAAAAATCCGTTGTTAACCTTATTGGTTTACCCCTGAATGTAATCTGCCTCCTTTCTCTTGTAGCTTTTAGTATTTTCTCTTTGTTCTGTATATTGGATATCTTCATAACAATGTGTCTTGGCGTTGGTCTACTGTGATTTTGTGTGCTCGGTGTCCTGTATGCATCTACAATTTGTATATCCGTTTCCTTTTTTATTTCTGGAAAGTTTTCTGTAATTATTTCTTTCAGCAGGTTACTCATTCCCTTGGTTTGAATCTCTGTACCTTCTTCTATCCCGATGACTCGTAGGTTTGGTTTCTTTATGTTATCCCATATCTCTTGGATGTTTTTCTCGTGGTTTTTAACCAGCCTTTCTGAGTTGGCTAGGCTCTTTTCAAGATGATATATTTTGTCTTCATTATCTGATGTTCTGGCTTCTACTTGCTCCACTCTGTTAGTGATACTCTCAATTGAGTTTTTAATTTGGTTTATCGTTTCCTTCATTTCTAGAATTATTGTTTTTTTTTTTTTATAATCTCAATCTCCTGATAAAGATGCTTAACTTCTTCTTTTATCTGTCTATGTAATTCATTTTCAAAGTGTTCTTTCACTGTTTGAATTTGCTGTCTCGTATCTTCTTTAAGGTTCCATTCCATCTGTCTAAGGTATTCCTTGAGTTCTTTATATGACCATTTTTCTGCTGACTCTAGGTCCTCCTGAATATTTAGGCTGTCCTTCATTGTTTGTACTCCTTTTCTTCCTTGCTTTTTTATGCTGCTCATGTTTCTTCTTGTTCTGTTTGACTGCTGAGTTACTGTTTACTCTTATAGATTTATTTGATGCTTGAGAGGAAAGATATTAGAAGGGAAGGGAAGAAGTCACTGTCGCGCTGGTTTCAATGCAGTTATCTCCTCCGCCCGTGACGCCATTTGTCTGCCATGTTGATATCCCATGCAAAAATCTTCAGAGCATTTTATATATTCTTGATATTAATTCTCTGTTGGCACAGTAGGCTACAAAGATTTTCTTCCATTCCATGGGCTGTCTCTTTATACTGCTGTTTCTTGTTCATTTTTTTGGTTTGTTTTTAAAATTTGATGTCATCACAGTTATCAATTCTTGGTTTATTTTCTGAGGTATAAGAGTTCTGTTTAGGGGTACCTGTGTCTATATGTTAGAGTATTTCCTTGATGTTTTCTTCTATGAGTTGAGAAGTTTCTGATTTTATGGTATTTGATCCATTTTGAGTTGACTTTTGTGGAGGGTGAGAGATAAGGGCCTAGTTTCATTCTTCTACTTATGGATATCAAGTTTTCCTAGCACCATTTGTGAAAAAGGCTGGCTGTCTTCCTCCAATGTATATTTTTGGCACCTTCATTCAGAATCAGATGACTGTAGCTATGTTGTTTTGTCTCTGTGCATTGGTCTATGCTTCTGATTTTGTTGAGTACCATGCTGTTTTTGTTAATATGGCTCTGTAGTATAGTTTGAAATTTGGTACTGTGATGCCTCCAGTTTAATGTTTTTGCCCAGGATTGCTTTGGCTGGGTCTTTAATCATCCATATGAATTTTAGGAGTGTTTTTTCTAGTTTTGTAAAGAATGTCATTCATATGTCATATAGATTGCATTGAATATGTAGATTGCTTTTGGAAATATGGCCATTTTAATGAAATTAATTCTTCCTATCCATGAACATGGAAGATCATTCTGTTTTCTAGTGTCTTCTTCAATTTATTTATTTATTTATTTATTTTTTCATTTTATTATTATTATTATTAGTTGTTCAAAACATTATAAAGCTCTTGACATATCATATTTCATACATTTGATTCAAGTGGGTTATGAACTCCCATTTTTACCCCGTAAACAGATTGCAGAATCACATCGGTTACACATCCACGTTTTTACATACTGCCATACTAGTGTCTGTTGTATTCTGCTGCCTTTCCTATCCTCTACTATCCTCCCTCCCCTTATTTATTTATTTTAAATATTTATTTTTTAGGTGTAGATGGACACAACACAATGCCTTTATTTTTATGTGGTGCTTCAGATCGAACCCAGGTCCCGCCCATGCAAAGTGAGCGCTCTACTGCTTAGCCACAATCCCAGCCCTAGTTTTTAAGAGTTCTGTAATTTTCATTGTGGAGGTCTTTAACTTCCTAGGTTAGATTTATTCTTAGGTATTTTTTTTAAGTTCTTGTGAATGGAATTGATTTCTTGATTTCTTTCTCAGTGGGTTCATTATTGGCATATAGAAAAGCTATTGATTTTTCCATGTTGATTTTGTATTCTGCTACTTTGTTGAATTTGTTTATCAGATCTAGAAGTCTTCTGGTATAACTTTTCAGGTCTTTTAAATATAGGATTATATCATCTGCAAATAGGGATAAATTTGACTTCTTTTCCTCTTTGAGTACCTTTTATTTCTTTCTTTTGACTAATTGCTCTAGCTAAAATTTCAAGTACTATATTGAACAGGAGTAGAGAGTAGACATTTTTGTCTTGCTCCTGATTTTAGAGAACATGCTTTCAAATTTTCCTGATTGAATATGATGTTGGCTTTGAATTTTCAAGAAGTACACATGGCCAAGAAATATATGAAAAATGTTCAACATCTTTAACCATCAGGGAAATGAAAATCAAAACTGTGTTGAGATCCATTCTCATTCCTGTCAGAATGGTAATCAAGAGTACAAATGCAATAAATATTGGCAAAAATGTGGGGATCTTGGACTTCTAGCTCTCAGAGATGTGAGAAAATAAATTTCTGTTGTTTAAGCCTCTCAACCTGAGATACTTTGTTATGCTAGCCATAGCAATCTAATACAGGGATACAGAGAGATTTGTCTTTCCTCAACCCAGAGAAATCTGAGGCAAAAGACTTTGGAATAGTTTTTAAATAACTGAGCAACAGGGAAGAAGAAGGGCCTTATTGACAGCAAGTGGTAGTTCCACAGTGTGTGAGTTGAGATGGGATTTTTCCTTGGGTTGTATGAATATAACAAATGGTACTCAGGGTAGAACCATCTTGAAACCATTCAAGGGATTGGCCTGCTAGGAAAAATGAATTTCCAGCATGATCCTCCAAAGAATGGGAATTGAAAGGGAATTGTAAGAGATCAATTGGAGAGTATGCTGATTGAGTTGAGCTAAAGAAATTGTGTAAGTTAACATTCCAAAGTCAGGAAATTTTTAAAGGAAAAAGAGGATGCTTTTAGTAATTATGTGGGTCAACAGGTGTATACTAGGACTCTCCCAGGGCAAATCCTAATGTGTGTTTACCCCAAGTGTGTGGGTGTATCTAGTGTAGGTTGTGTGGACTGGGTCAGTTCACAGATGGGGTAAGGAGGCATTTGACAGCTGATAGAAAACTTTAGTCAGGGCCAGTGAAGAAAATGACCTCTTCCCCTAAACCTCTGATCCTTCCTCTACCCTGGCCCTAGAGGATCTAGAAGCAAAATACTAGGTGGGTAAGGATTATTCGAGAGAAATGTAGAAAAAATATTTAAAAGAATGGATTATTCTGATCTTCCCATTGTGGGTTTGCTAATGTCCAGACTAGGCCTATATTATGGAAAAAGTAAAGTTTGAATGAAATGGGTCTCTGGAGTTTTTAATGGGCTTTTTAAACTCTGGAAATGAGGGTCATTTTCACCTTAAAGTAGATGGAAATATTATAGGATCACCTTTAATAGTGGTAATGATAGCTAATGCTTATATACTACTTTCAATGTTATATTCTGAAAGCTGTTTGAATATATATTGTCCTAACATATATTACCCTCTGGAGGCTGGATGTCCAAGGTCAAGGTGTTGGCAGGTTTGTTTCTTCGAGGCCTCTCTCCATGGCTTGTTCATGACTTAATTCTTCCTGTTGCTTCACATGATCTCTTCCCTTTGCACTTATCTGTGTCCAAATTTTTCTGCTTAAAAGAACACCAGTCATATTAAATTAGGACCCACTCTAGGGGTTTAATTTTAACTCAATTACCTCTTTAAATACCTTGTCTCTGAACAAAGCAATTTTATGTATTATGGGTGTAGGGGTTGAGACACTGGTGTACTGTTTCTTCTGGGTCTGAACTTTTCTACTGCTCTGTATTGACTCTTTTGGCTCAAGTGCCTCTATAAAGAGCAAAGACTATAGTGGAGGAAAATAAAATTGCTTTCTGACTCCACTGTACTGAGACCACCCCATTTAATTAGGCTGTTAGACATGCATAAGAACATGGGATCGGTGATAACAATAAAATTGGAGAACAGATCTTCATGTTGAAAATGTGATAAGATGGTGCCTCAAACTATCAAAAGGAGGAGAACAAATTTAATTCTCAAGGCCTGGACCACAAGGTGCCCAAGTCTTCATCTGTTGAGCTATCTGCTGTGAACTGGCATGGATTTCTGTAGAATGGGGTGAGGCAAGAGCAATGGATATGTGAGAAGGAAGAGCTCTGATGAGAGAAATAAGGGAAGCTGAGGCACTGTATCTCTGGGGCCAAGAACTAGTAGAAGAGCCCTCAGTGACAGAGAGGAAGCTAGTGCAAACAATCATGAATAGAGCTTTTGTTAGCTCTTTTTCATTTTTTAAAAGAAACAAATTTTACTTTGTTGAAATCAATTTCCTGCTCATAGAATTTGAGTTTCTTTAACTTCAAGTGCAAAAATAAGTCAAGTTCAAATAAAATATCCTTTTCTTTCAGGTTCCACTTAGAGTGGGCTGAACCTTGGGCTGGACTATGTTAAATAACACTTGTGGATGTTTCTCTCCGTAGCTTCATCACAAATAGTTTGCCTAACTTTTAGGATTCATAATTGTAGTCTCCTCCCCCAAAGTAAAAGGGTATCTGAGGCTTTTCCTGATAGGAATCAACATAATTGAGAATAAATCAAGACCTTCTTTTTTTTTTCCTGGTGAAATAAATTTAGTGTCACAAGTCTGGGTCAGAAACTAGGTTTAGGACAGGGCGTCCCGGATGTCTCTGCAGCTTCCTCTGCATCAGACGCCAGAATCCAGTCAACTTGGTCCAGATGGTTGCCAATCTGTGCAGCTGTTCTTCTCCCTGCTTCTCCTCCTGGGGAGACAGTGATAGGCTAGACTGCAGCTTTGCTAGGTCTTGTACTGCATCTTCAGAGACCAGGGAGGAGAGAGAGGTGAAGGTACTGTATAGAGATAGAACTGCCCCACCCGAGATGAAACTGATGGACTACATTTACTGGTTTGTTAAGAGTATGTAATGACAAAGTAGAGCAAGTAGACACTGATAAGCATTATCTTGTATTTTTTTTTCTTTTTGTGCTCACTCCTCCAACATCAGGCTCACTTCCTACTCTCACTTTTAAGGAGTTAGTTCCCGGGTGCCTTCAGGGCAATAGCTTTTAAGCTCCTTAGTTTTGTATCTTTGTCAAGAGCTTTGTAATGTTTTGAACAACCAATAAAAAATAAATAAATAAATAAATAGATAGATAAAAAAATGGCAGATGTAGTTAAAAAGTGTTTTGCTTTAGCTTTGTTTTTTTTCCATGTGGAATAGGGAATGCAAATTTTTTCTTTTAAATCTTTATAAATATTTATTTTAAACATGCAGATTGACTGTGAGCTTCTCCCTTTTTTATAGTCCTGTGCTACCATTGAGGGAGACTGCAGCAAAAAAGAAAGTGGAATTTATCTAATTCTGATGAAATTAGGACTGTTCTGATTTAGAGGCACTGATTCCACACCTTGAAACTTTACTGATTGAGTTTTCCCAACCTTTAGTTCCAGTTGCTATGATAGTAAATCATCACATAATACAAGTGCCTTTTACCATCTTAGAGGACATCATCTTAGAAAATCATGACACTAATTCTTCTCTTCCTGGCTGCCCACCCATCTTTTCTCTTGTCTTACATAATCTCAAGGGAGTTTTATCTTACGTGCAGTACTTCATGTATCTGCTTTCCTACTCTGCGTAGCCTCAAGAATGAAACCAAGGAATAGTCCAAGATAACCAGGCCTAATTACAAAGCTCTGAAAAGTATTGTTAGGAAGTAGGTCAATTTAGCAAATTTATTATAAGAATGCTATTCCTGTTTTTCTTTCTTAGTGATTGAACAAATTTATGCTGCTCCACATACAGAAACAAAATCTATACAGAGTTTGTAGATCCTGAGTTCTGTATCCAGGGCTTTGTTTCCATTGGCTCTTGAAAATGTCACATTCTTAAGAATCCTGCAGGAGGATCATGAACAAGACACAAAATATATCTTGGACATCCTTTTGTTAAAAAAAAGACTTAACATTTTATAATGATTTAAGTGTAAGCAAATCAGAGACACATGGATTACATTTCTCTCAGAATACATATGGGTTTAAAGAACTGAGGGAAAAAAGGCTTGGCACATTGTGGTTGGGTATTATTGAATACAAAACATTTGGGGAAAATATTTACTTTCTTTCTTTTTTTTTTTTTTTTGGTCAAGCACCAAAAGTGAGCAAGTGAACTCATCTGCTTTCCTCTCTGTTGCCTCTAGGATTGGCCTAAAGCTGGGAGACTTTTAAGGGGAGAGGATGCCAGGTGCTTTGTCTTTCTCTGTTAGGAAATTACCCTTCCCCTATCTCTGTCTTCTCCCATCTTCTGTACCATATCTCCCACCGCACATGAATAACCCCTCACTTTGAAAAGTGATACTGGTTTAACACAGGGTCCCGGAGCTGATTAAATTCACACTGGGTTGAACTCTGCAGAGCCCAGAGACCATAAAGGTTAATAAATCGTTTTGGACTCCAATTGGATTGAATAGCTGAAAAGAATCAGCTGTTGTGTTATGAGGTTGTTAGTTGCATTGTGCCTTGCTAAAAACTCCCTCCCTCTCTTCCTTTCTCCTTTCTTCTTTCCTCTTTCTTTGTCCCTTCTTTTCCTTTCCAAAAATACTCAATGAGCACCTGTTGTTCATAAGTTACCATGATAAATACTGCCAGAGCTTAAGGTTTGATCTTTAGCTATTTGTGGTAGTAATAAGCTTAGTGGAAACCTGTAGGAGGTAAACATCAGTTTGGATATTTTCATATTTCATTTTCCTTTTAGGCATCGGATATGGTTATAAATGATCAATGATTTGTTCTCCTATAATTACACCAACTTTTCATTTGAGTGGTGTTTCTGTCAGATAAACCTCTTTGATACAGATCTATAGTAGAAGAAACAAATGTAATTGAGTCATAAAGAGGTGGTGTGATCCTTTGTGCTCTAAATATGTATCTGAAGGCAGTGTGTGCATCCCAGGGCAATGTCACCAAGGGAAAGATGAACTTAGCTCTTTCAACTCTATTATAGTATACCCATCCCTCCCCGATTCCCTATTACCAACATTGTGTGAATTATATCTTTTAAAAAAGTAATGAGTTAAAAAAAACATAAGGGACTATAAGAAGCTTATAGTAGGTAAGACATTTATAGATGGTTTGTTCGTTCAAAGTAATCAAGAACTTTTCATCAACAAAAACCAGTTGAGTCTATTTTTGTGCTCTTGGGGAATGTATGCATAAAGCTTAGAAAAAAAGGGCTAGACCTGGAAGTTCAGAAACTCTTTTTTTGTGTGTGTGTGGGAGGAGACTCATATAACTCTTACTTTATGAGGTCTGTAGAAATAGAATTTATTCAGGGTTAAAGTCTGCCCCAGTGGGATACAGAAACTGGAAAACCAGCCTTTGATTTACTTAACTATAAGCACACTAAGATGGGCTACTTGTACCTGCTGGGTGAACAGGCATGTGATGAGAGTTTCTAGAACAAGAAAGTGTTGAGACCCTGTGAGAACGTCAAGAAGAATTTCTCAAACCACCCAACAATCTTACCATCAATAGCCATGTCTCCATCCTTTCTTTTTCCTCTTCTCTTTCCAACTGATGGTCCCCATTGGACAAATATTTCTTTGCTTAATGATACAGTCAAATTTTGCATGATGTGAAACTTGCTGCTGAACATTTTCATGGAGAGACACTTAAAAAATAATTGCTATACATTCCCTGTCTCAGAAGAACTTTGCCTCCTTTATTCCAAAATTTAGGAAATGGTTAAGAACTATTGCTTGATCTTATGGTGCCTATTTTAATTCATTAAGAGACATGAATTAAATTTGGAATCTATATCTTTTATATGCTTCTCAAACTTTTAATTAAGTCAGGTGAGTTGATTTTCAGTTGTTTAGGTTTTTAAGGTTTTAAATATTAAATCCAAATCTCAGTAGAAAATATTGTCTTAAATTGCTTCTCAGTAAAGTTGCGAGATAACATAGCACTCATACGTTGGCAATATTTCATATAGTCACCTATATGAAGCTCTTTTCATTTCTGCATCTTATTCATCAACACTTAACTTTATGGAAAAAAGGAAAGAAAGAAAAACCTAAGAGTCTGTGAATATTTTCTATTTAGCAAAATGACAGAGATAAAAATAAAAAAAAGAATTGGTGAAATTTCTTTTTTAATGGTTGATTTGGATATTTTTTAAAAACACAAAGATTGTCATTCATTACGATCACTTAGGTTTATAGCCATTACTTATGTGTTATAAAATAACAAATGGTATATATATATTTTAAGCTCTATAATCTTCTCTCAGGTGTATTAGTAAAAAAAAAATTCCAAAATATGTTCCATGGTCCTTAAATTTACTTCTAAATTCTTATTCTAGTGAAATGTGTGTATTTGACAACAGATAATGCATGATAAACACAAAAAGTATGTGTGAAGTGATCAGTGTTCTTGAGGAAGATGGGTGGGTGCAATTACAGGTAAAAAAGTGTTGCCAGGTTCACTGAAGATATAGGTGTTTGAATGAATGCTAGATGTACGTGTATGCGTGTGAATTAGTTATCTATGCTATTTAGTAAATAACTCCAAAACTTAATGGCTTGAAACAAGAAATATGGATTATCTTACAGTTTGTATGGGGCAGAAATCAGAAGTGACTGACCTGGGTGGATCTAGCTTAGTGTGTCTAATGAGGGCAGGCCATGAAGGCTTCACTAGAAGAGGGTCTCCTTCCAAGCCCTGGCTGTTGGCTAAATACAATTTTTATACTATGGGCCTCTTCATGGGCTGCATGAATATCTTTATGGCATGACAGGTAGCTTCCTCAGAGGAAATGAGAGAGAGGGGGGTGGAGGGGAAGAGAGAGAGGGATGGAGGGAATATGAACATGAGAAGGTAAGAGAGAGCTTAAGATAACAGCCTTAGGTTTTCAAGCCTTTATCTAGGAAGGGACATACCATGACTTCCTCTGTATACCTTTGTTCACAGAAAGCAGCCCTGTGGTACATGTAGGAGGAAACTACAAATAGATGTGAATATCAGCAGGTGCGAACCATCGTGGGATGGCTTCCACAGTATGTATGTGACCCCCAAATAACAGGGTATGCAATTGTCAATGTCTGATTTCTCCCCTAGTCATCTGTATCCCAGATCATTAATTCTTTTTTTATTAATTAATTTATTTTAATTAGGTGTATATGGCAGCAGAATGCATTTTGATTCATTGTACACAATTTACGAATAGTTTTTGTTCAATTCTTTTCTTCATTGATCATAGGCAAGAATTGCTCATATCTTCCTCCTTCACTCTGCCATTTCAAAATGGCCTTGAGGTTTTTCTACAATTTAACCAGCAGATGGAGCATGCAAACTTGACATTTTAATAACAGCTTTCATTGGGTTACAAATAAAGCTTTGTGCCTTATACTCTTATGGTTTTGGAAGGGGCCTTAGCATTAGTTTCATTCTCTCATCCCACAGATATAAAAACCCTGATTAGAGTTAGTGCTAGATTCCAGGTCTTTGGACTTCCTGCATTTCTCCCATCACTATCTGCCTTGACTGAAACCACTAGACAGTGCCTCCTCAGGGTAGATCTCAGTCCTTTTCAGTTATACATTTCAGTTTCTATTGTGTTGAATGCATGCAAAGATGAATAAATCAATCCCTGTCCTACCATAGCTTCCAGTCTGGTTCAAGATATAAATAAGTAACTAATAATTCCAATATGCAGTGTGCTGAGGGCCAGGGTGTCCAAGGAGTCAGAGCTGTGATATCTAAGGGCCATACCATCAGTATTTAGATGAGGAAACTAGCTTGGAGAACAGCAAGTATAGACTAGCTTGGAGAAGAGCAAGAATAAGAGTGGGGTGATACAGGGAAGGTTCCTAGTAGTAGATAGGCTGGGGATGAAATTTAAAGAATTTGGAGGAATTATCCAGGTTGAAAAGAATTTGGGCAATAGAAGGACATTATTATTTTATTTTTATTTTGGGGGGTACTGGGGATTTCACTCAGGGTCATTCGATTACTGAGCCACATCCACAGCCCTATATTGTATTTTATTTAGAGACAGGGTCTCACTGAGTTGCTTAGCACCTCGTTTTTGCTGAGGCTGGCTTTGAACTCACGATCCTCCTGCTTCAGTCTCCCAAGTCACTGGGATTACAGGTATGCACCACCATTCCTGGCTAGAAGAACATTCTTGCCAGAGAGAAAACATGATACAAGACAGGAAAGAGAGCAATACTCTGGTATCAATGGTAAACTAAGTCGTTCTTCATAATTCTAAGAAAGAAAAATTAAGTTTAGAGTTACTCATGTTCACTGAGTACAAATGTACTGTCACAATGAGACAACAGTCAGCTCTATAGTCACTTTATAGTGATTTGGAGACTTTCCTTTGTCAACCAGTTATTCAGTCAGCAAATGGTTCTTGAAAACCTACTATGTGTCCAGTATTATTCTAGGTGCTGGGAATATAGCAATGAACAATAGATAGAGTCCATATCTCATTTGAATCTAACATAATAAGCAAAAAATTATAGATTAAGAGGAGATAATTTTCTTGAAGAAAAATAAGACAGGTAAGGAGAGAGAGTGCCAGGGTGAGGGATGTAAAATTTTAAATAAGGTGGATAAGGGTGGCCGTTTTGAGAAACTAAGACCTGAGGAGATGAGTTGTGGTTTAATAGCCTGGTTGAGGAGATCACAGAAGTTCTTTGAATGATAATGTGATGAAACAATTATCACAAGTGGAGCTGAAAGGGCCATGAATCAGGAATTCCACCAGAGACAACATGCACCATTTATACCATATCCCATACATGTACCTATATCTGATATGTGCACACTGCAGAGGGATCAAGTGTGCCACCTGGCTGATGACCAGATAAGGGCCAAAGTCTGTGTGACCTGCGTTTCCTGAAATTCATCTTAATGCTAGGAAAAGTTGTGAAATGGATGCTGCATGTGTTACTTGTGACTTAATTGATTCAGACTTTGTTGGACTAACATTTTGTGAGTATTCATTGCACTACACTGGGTGTTCTCATGTACACTATTTATGGCAAATGATTAGACTGCCCATATTTGATATATTTTAAGGCTGATTACCAAAAAATTAAAATTAAAAAAACCTCAAGATTTTTTACTTCATGCAAAAAACTTTAGAAAATTTCCATATCATATTAAAAATGAAAAATGCAAGGAGGGATGTCCTTTTAAATTATCACTTGTTTGTTTTAGGTGGATATATTTTATATCTATGCAAATATTTCCTCAAATATCTTATTTCAAAAAAATATATTTGGGTAGCTCTATTCTTTTTTCATAGTCCATAAAAAGATGAAAAAGACTTTTATTCATATCTTTGCATTGCTCACAACAGGGGGCAAAGCAGTAAATCATTACACTAAACTTTACATATTCTTTATGTTTAAACTATATTGAATTTTCTCTCCTCTCCCACTCAAAGCTCCATGGAGGATAGAGATCATGTTTTACTTGTTCATTACTGTGCTTATAATGTGCTCCTGAATGCACAATACTTAGGTAATGAATAGTGGACCCTTATCTCAATTATTTTCTTTGTTCTTTTTTTATATTAAAAAATCCACATACATCAGACTGGGTAGTTTAGGTAAGCCACTGTGTTATGTACTGTGTATCCTCAATCAGAGATGATGATAGTGAAAATTGTCCTAAATATACCATATTATGTTTCTATAATTTTTTTCCATTTTGTTTAGGCCGGACCTTCTAATTGCTCTATATCCAAGTGACAGACCATTCAAGGGCATGCCTCTGAAAAAGTGGGGGTTAGGGGATAGAAAAACTCACTTCCGCAGTCTCTTTCTGTTATGATTTGTGAGTCTTTAACTGCCAATCTCCCTCCATATATAAACAAGCGGTCCTTCTATGTTGATAAATCAAGTTAATTTTATTTGTGTATTTTATTGTGTCATATCCTTTTAGGACACCAAATTATATTGACACCATGGGGATAAATTTGGATAGACTTAGAAAAGAATCTGCTTTTTATGATCTGCATGGGATTTGGTGCTGATGTGGTAATTTGGAAAACTGACTTTTTCATACCAGAAACACTGTTTCTACACTGAAATGGCAAAGAGTGAGAAAAGTTCAATGATTCCAAGTTACAAATTTGACATTAGAGGCCTGTAGAGTCAAAAGTAACTTTTTTTTTTCTGCATTAACTCTTCAGTTACCAACTAGGACTTGAGCATGCATTTTGAATTTCAGTATGTTCTTATGGGGATTTTATTATTTAAAGAGAGAAGTAGATAATAAATGTTATTTAACAGTACTACTGTGTCATCCTCCTACTTTCTTTTTTTTATAAAGAGAGAGTGAAAGAGGGAGAGAGAGAGAGAGAGAGAGAGAGAGAGAGAGAGAGAGAGAGAGAGAATTTTAATATTTATTTTTTAGTTTTTGGCGGACACAACATCTTTGTTTGTATGTGATGCTGAGGATCGAACCTTGGCCACAGGCATGCCAGGCGAGCGTGCTACCGCTTGAGCCACATCCCCAGCCCATCATCCTCCTACTTTCTTAAACCAAAGGAAACAAAGCTTTGATTTTACTAATGAAACCATGAAAACAATTGTAATTTGTTCTTAGACCTGTCACCTTATGTCAAGAAACCCTTCTGGAAGTGTGTGTGTGTGTGTGTGTGTGTGTGTGTGTGTGTGTGTGAGAGAGAGAGAGAGAGAGAGAGAGAGAGAGAGAACAATATTAAATGATAATCAGATTAAAGCAATATATGTTAATTAGCAAGGTGTCCTCATTTAAGACAACTCAGTTTTCTCTCAACATTTACACGAGATTGCTAAGGCACAGTCCAGTATTTACGAATGCAGACTTTTCCTTCCTCTTTGTTTAGTTGTCTTCTTATGAAGTCAGTGATCCCATCATGGGGTCTTCATCCTCATGACTCAAATGCTTCATCTTAAATGCCATTACATTGGGGGTTAGGGCTTTGACATATTGAAGCAGGCCAGAGACCTCTACATAGAAGACCCTTATGATAATTAAGCAGGTGGGAAATCTGCAGAAGATAATGTGATTTGAAGCATCATCTTTCTTATAAATGCCAGGTTTGAACACAAAAGTTATGACAGAATAGAGTCTACAAGCTTGTTCTACAAAAAGATATGTCTTTTTTTCATAGTAAAAAAACTTGTGAAACCTGTGTCTTGTCTAGGGGATGGAACAGAGAGCATTTATCATGTGACCCTCTAATCCCCACCACCACTGAGTATAAAGTTAAAAAAATTTCCAAAATTTCTGTCCAGAGTATGTTTTAGGCATGAGCCACACTCTGGACTGGCTGGCTGCAGCCAATAAAACTGCTTTGTGAAAATTTCTCAGGTGTCCAGCCTCTTCTGTCCCACTTCAACATGATATATATATATTTGAGATAGGGAGATGCAATTCACCAAGAGTACTGAGGATCAGCGAAGTCAAATGATGTGTTCAATGTCACACAGAAAGTTAATGAATAAAGAAGAACCACAAGTTGTGTCTTTTGAGTGTTTTATTATTTATTTATTATAACAAAATCCAGCACAGATTATCTAATATATATCCCATCCTCTGATGATGGAATGTGCATGTCAGTGTTCTTCCCATGTTTTGTTCAGATGGAGATGTATAGCCGCACAGGATTTGTTCCATGTTGCTGCTGGGAGTCAACATGGTCCTTGAGGTTATATCTCTAGAAGACATTTTCTGTGTTTTGGAGACAGTACCAGGGAGATGTGGCAGATCTGGACAGCTCTTTCATTTCCTTCTCAAAAAGCCTCATCTTGATTGTAATCAATCACCAAAGTGAAGTTAGGCATGTTCTGAAAGCAGATGTGCCAACGAGAGTATACATGAAAGATAAAACTGAAAAAGTTAGCTCAGTCAGTAGGAAATGTACCAATTGTTTAGCTCATTGACTGGGTTTCACTTTTGAATATGAAGAGGTAACATGGAAATAGACCCTGCAGGATGAGAGGCCATTCTGCTGCCACAGCCCAAACTGAGCTCCTTACTGAATACGGTCCAGTGAGGGACTTTAGTGATACCACATTGGCCCAGCTCAGTGCAGTCAACTCATAGAATTATGGGAAAAGGCAAAAAAATTCTTGTTTTAAGCCACAGGTTTTTACAATGATATATTATACAGCAACAGATAAATAAAACAGTTTACAAAAATTGTACATTTACCATTCTATGCTGTGAAATCATCTTGATGAATGTGGTTTTCTGAACTGAGTTAAGAAGTAAAACAGTCTTACTTGTTAGGGGTTTATTTAAAGTCTGTTTTGCTTACTCTGTTCTTTCTAAGCACCTAATCATTAGTTCATGCATAGATCCATTCCCCTCCCCAGTTCTGTGCTAAAAATATGGGAACAGTCCTCACATGAGCACACTTTTGGGTCACAAGTACTCAGCAACTACATGCCTCTCGTGCGCTCTTGCCTTCAGTGCCAAGTGCCCGGGGACAATCAGATTGGTACCTCAGCACCACAGGTGAGTTCCAGGCACTGGGTTGCAGCTGTCATCAGGGACCAGGCTTTTGCCTGGATCTCCCACGCTGATGTGTTCCTTTTCACTTTTCTTGACTGGAACGCTTGGCTTGGATCACTATCATTAGCTGATAGGTGGAGCACTACTCAGCCACCTAGCTGCTGATGGTTCTTCGTCCATAAAGATGGATCCTGTTGCTAGACTCTGAAAGTTAGCAGGTAGTCAGAGAAGAGTTTGTCATGTAGATGACAATATGTGCATTCAGTCTCACGTACATGAATAGACTCTTCTGGATAAGTAATGATGTTGCAGATAGCATAGATTTTAGAGCATAGATTTTCCCTAAAGTGATTATTTCGCAAATTTGTCTTTTTAAAATTCAGGTTTCTAATTGTGAAATAGGTACTCAGAAAATAAGCTGAAGCTGTTGTCAATGTCTACCACACAAGGCTACTTCTGCAGCCTGGTTCACTCCCATTCTTCCCTGTGGTGGAGGACTCTTGTTGCCTGCCAGCACATACTGCAGCTTCCAGTTTGTCTCACACCCAAGCCAGCCTTGTCTAGACACGTAGGGTTTCCTATGAAAAACAGGCTACATGATAATCTACCAAAGATAGTTGAAAGGGCATGCTTAATTGATTCCTTTTAGGTCTTCTGCTGGATTTCCTTTAGCCTTGGACTGATTTTCATTAGGTCTTTTGCATACAACATGTTCTAATTTGTGTGTCTGCTTTCCTATTTCTCATTTTTTTTCTATTATACATCCTTTGGAGCCTCAGTTGAGAGCTGTAATAGAAGGATGTGAGGCAGTAAATTTTGATCAATTTCTATGTAGCATGCTAATTGTTGTAAATTCTCTACACCATTCAGGGTTTGTATGTGAGAGTTTGCTCGCATGCATATGCACACATGTATACTTCACGATTACTCTGTTGTGTAAACTGTTTAAAGTCTGGGGATAAAAAATAAAGTCTATAACTTTGTAAACAAAGCCAACCTATTCGATTCTGTACAGTATTTCACAAATTGTTTTAATTGTATACGGGGAGATGGAATGCTCTTGGGGTGTTTGCTTTGTTTTAACTACAGAACTGCATTTCTGTGATTGTGCAAGACTGGAATGGGTATCGAAGGGAGGATAAATTATGTAAATATACTAATCAGATCAATGCAAATCAGACTAATACATTCCTTTACAGGTCTGGGGGCCAGCTGTGGAAAACAGTGATTTTCATTTTCTGAGGTTTGGGTGAAACTCCTTAGCAAATTCCGTTCCCCTCCTCTGATTCTAGTTCAGTTGGGTTTTACTTAATTATTTTTCCCTTTGAGTTTTTGTGGGATCACATATGGTGGAGGTTGGCACTTCAGGCATAAGTGGCTAGTTTTGTTTTCGTCTCTTTGTGGCCCATTGGCTTTGGAACTTTTGTTTGCAATAACTTAGCTACAAAACCACAGGCACAGAGCTTTTGTGAGGTTTTATGCTTGACCAAAGTAGGGGTTGGTAATGCGACAATTGTCTCAGAGGTTTTCTTAGGAAAGAATGGATCTTCATCTTTGGAGGAAGGATGTTTTTTTCTCTCCTAATAAATTCAACATATTTTTTAGTTTAGCAAATGTGATCCCGTCATGTCAATGTTTTAATGAGGTCAAAACTTCTAGGCACTTGTTTTATAAGGAAGAAACATTGTACTAGTGTAAAATAGAAAACAAAAGTCAGTTAGATATGCCTACTTTTCTGGGATCCTAATAAAGCCCACAGAGAGGAGGAAATTTTGGTAAGTGGAGTTAAAGGAAATCAAAATGCTTTTCTGAGTTTTTAAAAGTTCAGGTTGTGGTTCAGTGGTAGAGTGCTTGACTAGCATGTGTGAGGCACTGGGTTTGATTCTCAGCACCACATATAAGCAAATAAATAAATAAAGGCCCATTAATAGCTAATAAAAATATTTTTTAAAAAAGTTAAGGGAAAGGAAGAAGAAGAGAACAAAAAATAGCCTTGTAAATAAAAGACTCATTGAAAGTGTTTTTGTATTTTTTAAAAAATATTTTTAGTTGTAGATGGACTACACTATAGCTTTATTTTATTTATTTATTTTTCTGTGATACAAGGATCGAACCCAGTGCCTTATGAATGCTAGGCAAGCGCTGTACTACTGAGCCACAACCCCAGCCCGTGTTTTTGTATTCTTTAAATAATAAAATAATTATAAAAGAAGGATTTAGGGTTGTGTGGAAGTATTTTCCATTTAAAAAAATTTTTTTAGTTGTAGTTGGACACAATACCTTTATTTTATTTATTTATTTATTTTTGTATGGTGCTGAGGATCGAACCCAGCGCCTCACCATGCTAGGCGAGCGCTCTACCACTGAGTCACAACCCCAGCCCTGACATATTTTCCATTTTAATGGGAAATACAAATGTGTGTGTGTGTGTGTGTGTGTGTGTGTGTGTGTTGGGGGTAAAACTATATAATTTCTAGTACTGAATTTAAAATAAAATATCATTGGATCTTTCATTCCTAGGTGGAGGAACTGGAATAATCTCTGGGCATAAAGAGACTCAGACCACAGAGATCATTCTGGATAGCAGTATTAATAGGGTGAGATACTTGGGTGTACATTGATAAGATTCCTATTCTCATTTCCTGGGGAGACAATAAGATCAGAGTTCTCTCCTACTCTTCCTCCTTTAAATTCTAGACTGCTCTCTTTTACATCAAACACTTCTGACTTGATATTGGCACCAGTAAACCTAGAAAGATAGGGAGGATCAAGTATGAGTTTCTGTGCAGGCCCCTGAGGGCTTTCTTTCACTTCTTTTCACTTGAATCCTTGGTCCAACATATGAGCAATTCAACTTTAGCACTATAAAGATTTCAGATGTCCATTAGGAAGGTCATGCAATATGTACAATGAGTTGCAGAGATATTTTCCTTTATCACATCCAAAGAAGTTATTCTAAAACCCGGAACTGACTGTTGTAACTAACCCAGTGATCAATTCTTGTTTATGTTTCAGACCATCCCTACCTGAGATTTTTTTCTTCCTCTATTGAGCCTTTCTTTCTTCTTTTCCCACTCTTCTGTAGTCTCCTAGAATCTTGTCTGTACCCCTGTTAGACAAAACTCAACACCAGCTCTTCGCTGAAGTGTCGGCTTTTCCCAAGAAAATATGGATCATGACCCTTCATCTTGTGACTCTCAGACATAACATGACAGGTACTTGATAAGAGTTTATTGAGTGTGTAAGATTCCTTTGTAGTCAGAGTATGTAAACCAAATGAGGTCATAGTTTTAATCTAAAAATAAACCATGTTTTTCTCTCCCACTTTCATTTCTATTTTCCTTGGGAGAAGGGGTTTTCCTCTAGCACTGGAACACTTATTTGTTAAACAGTATTTTCAACTGTTGACATGGCAAGTATGCACTGGTGTGCAAAAAAAGATCAAAGCTATGTTTACATATAATTTATATTACAAAGAGGCTGAGGCTGTAAAATATCCAATCAGGACAGAATTTGTGATAATTTGTAAGTAAAAACAGGTGGCAACCAAATTTTGTTATGGTGAATGTTTTGAAGTATAGTCCTTTAGGATTCCCCTTTCTTCCACATCCTTGCCAACAATTGTTATCTTTCATCTTTTTGATGATAGTAATCCTAACAAGTGTGAGGTGGTATCTCATGTGGCTTTGATTAGCGTTTCCCTGATGATTAGTGATGTTGAGCATCTTTTCATATACCTGTGAGCCACCTTAATGTCTTCATTGGAGAAATGTTTATTTAGGTCACTTGACCATTTTAAAATCAGATGATGATGATCTCATCATTTGTTATTGAGTGTGTGAGTTCCTTATACATTTTTGACATCAACCTCTTATTAGCTATAGGGTTTGCAAATATTTTCTCCCATTTCATAGATTGCCTTTTAATTTTGTTGATTTTCTTCTTTGATGTGCAGAAGATCTTCAATTTGATATGGTCCTGTTTGATTATTTTTTTCTTTTGTTTCCTGTGCTTTCTGGGTCATATTCAAAATAACATTGCAAAGGTCAATGTAAAGAGCCTTCCTTTTCTGTATGTTTTCTTCTAGGATCTTTATGGCCTCAGGTCTTATATATAGGTCTTTAATTTTGTTTTCTAAATTTATTTTTGTGTATGATGTAAGATAAGATTCCATCTTCATTTCTTTGCATGTGGATATTCATTTTTTCCCAATGCTCTTTATTGAGGAGGCTACCCTTTCCCTATTGTCATTTCTTGGTACCCTTGTTGAAAATGATTTGACTATATAGACTTGAGTTTACTGCTCAGCTTTCTGTTCTGTTCCATTGTTCTATGTATCTGTTCTTATGCCAATATCATACTGTTTTGATTACTATAGATTGGGAATAAAATTTGAAAGCAGAAAGTATGATTATTCAGCTTTTCCTTACTCAGGATTGCTTTGGCTATTTGAAGTACTTTGTGGTTCCACATGAATTTTATGATTTTTTCCTACTTTTGTGAAAAATGAATTAGTATTTTTATAGGAACTGCATTGAATCTGTATATTTCCTTGGGTGGTATAGACATTTAGCCATATAATCTTCTAAATCATGAACACAAAATGTCTTTCCATTTTTCTGTATCTTCTTCATTTTAATCTCATCAATGTTTTATAGTCTTTGTTATACAGATATTTCACCTCCTTAGTTAAATTATTCCTAAGAGTTTTATTCTTTTTCAATGCTACTATAAATGGGATTTTTTTAATTTCTATTTCAGATGCATTGTTATTGGTATAAAGAAATGCAACTGACTTTTGCATGCTGATTTTGTGTCCTGCAACTTTACTGAACTCATTTATTACTGTATGGTTTGGATGTGAGGTGTCCCCCAAAAGTTCATGTGTAAGGCAACACAAGAAGCTTTGGAGGAGAAATGATTGGGTCAGAGCCTTAACCTAATCAGTGAATTAATCCCTGATGGGATTAACTGGGTGGTAACTGGAGGCAGGTGGGCTGTGGCTGGAGGAAGTGGTTCATTGGGGGTATGGCTATGGGGTATATAGTTTGTATCTGGAGAGCGGAGCCTTTCTCTCTCCTCTCTGATCATCATGTGAGCTGCTTCCCTCTGCTACACTGTTCCGCCATGATGTTCTGCCTCACCTCAATCCCTGAGGAATGGAACCAGCTTTCTATGGACTAAGACCTCTGAAACTGTGAGCCCTCAAATAAACTTTTCCTTCTCTATGATTGTTCTGGTCAGATCCTTTAGTTACAGCAGTAAAAAAGCTAACTAAAACAATTACCTCTTACAGGTTTTCCTTCTTTGTTTTCTGTTATTTCTTGCTGTATATTTCTTTCATGTGGAGTGTTTGGGTTTTCTACATATAGGATTCTGTCATTTAAAATTGGGATAATTCTTCTTTTCTGATTTGGATATCTTTTGCTTTTTTTTTTCTTGGTTGATCGCTCTTGCTAGTATTTCCAAAACTATACTGAATAAAAGTGGGCATCCATGCATTCCTTTAGAACTTAGAAGGCTTTGACTTTTTCCCATTGATTATGATGTTAGCTGTGAACTTTTCAGAAAAGTCCCTTATTATGTTGAGAAAAATTCCTTCTATGTTTGTATATTTGAGAGTTTTTTTAAATAAAAAAAGAATGTTAAACTTTGTTAAGTGTGGGTATTCTGCATCTATTGAGGTTATCATGTGGCTTTTAGCTTTCATTCTGTTATGTAGTTTATCACATTAATAGATTTAAATGTGTTAGATCAACATTGATTCCCAGGTAAAACTCCCACTTAGTCATGATGTATAATCTATTTGATATGTTGTTGAATTCAGTTTCTCAGGATTTATTCAGGATTTTTTGCATCTATGGTCTCAGATATTCACTTATAGTTTTCTTGTGGTGTTCTTTTCTGGCTTTGGTATGAGTGTGATGCTGGCTTTTTTTTTTTTCTTTCTGGATTTGATATGAGTGTGATGCTGGCTTTGTATTTGTAAGTAAGTATTCCCTCTAGTTCCCCAATCCACCCCACGGGGCAAGAGTTTAGGAAGGATATGTGTTCCTTAAATTTTTGATAGCATTCAGTCTTAAAAACCTTCTGATCTTGGGCTTTTCTTTGTTAAGAGAATTTAATAACTACTTTAATCTCTTTGTTTGCTATTGATTTGTTCTGTCTTTCTAAATCTTCCTACTTTGATCTTGATAGGGCAAAAAATAAACAAGAAGCTTTTTCTATCAATGAGGTGTTAGCCTAAATTATGGACATCTGCATTAGCCCCTCATCTTGTGTGCTGTTGCTTTCCTCCCTTGTTCTTCCTCAGACTTCCCTGATAATTTCTAACAGTCTTTGCTGTGGTCCCAGGTTGTAGCCTCAGACCTCTACTCAAGTCATCATATCAGGGAAGATGCTGCCAGTTGGAACAGCTCATGAGATGGAGGTATTTGTCCTCACTGGACTAGCTTATCACTTTTCAGTTATAAACATTTTCTTTGATTATATGATTCATTGTAGTTATACAATGAATAAGCCAGCTTTGGTTATTCTATCATTAAAATTAATTTAAGCCTTTATCCTGTATTCTGTAGAATATCTAGTGTTCTCCACCAGTTATCCTGAATTCCTAGGAGTTAGCATTTTTATAGTCATCTCTGGTACAAGTTCCTGCTGTAGAGAAATCCCTATTCTAAATGTTTCACCTGTGGAGAGAGACTGTGGAGCTCTGGGGCTTTCCTAGATGTGCAGTTCGGCCTGTTTCTCTTGACATTTCCAAAACTGAATCCCCGTTCCTTAATAAGCCATTTGTGTACTGAAGTTTTCACTAATGGTTTGAGATGATAGGAAAAGGGTCTTATATCAATGCAGTTATTTTATTTATTTTTTTAGTAGTTGGTTTTGCAATGTACATTACAACAAATCTTAGTTCTCTTTCAGAAAACATTATATTCCATAGGTATTGCAACACAAAGTGCAATCACTTAAAAATAGAATGTAAGACTTGATTATTTTTTCAACAGTATTCATGGAATCATTGGCTCTGTGGCAGGTATCATGAAGTGCATAGTGTTCAGAAGTGGAAGAGTTCAGTTTTAAAACCCTTTCCATTTTCTGACATTTCTCATTCTATGCAGATTCCAGCTTCCTGCCATTTTTAGGTCCTTGTCCCCTTTAATGATCAGTCTTTGATCTATTATTTTGTCTTCCTATATTCCCCTCCAGAAACTGTCCTCTGAAATTTCATACCTGTCTTAATATAAAACAATTTTGCTCTCCAGGTCCTGTTAGTCTCTAACAGGGAGTCAGTCATATGTCCTGTCAAACAGAGGGCTAGCTCATCTGGTCCCTTGGCGGAGACATTGAGAAGTCAGTTTTCTCCTTTCTTCTTCCACTAATTTCTATAATTGGTAGAAAGTAAATAAAGAGAGCTATCTTAGCACAAACGTGAGTTATGCTAATTTTCTCTGAAAGCAGAAAAATTGATAGGAAATTTTTGTTTTAAAATTTATAACCAAACTTTAAAAAGATATGGTATAGAAAGATTATGATGAATAGTGAAGAGGAATAGACTAAGGAGAGATAATATAATTTCATAATGGTTTAAGGATGATGTTATATAGAAATAAAAGTCTCACAAATATATAAGAATAACTCAAAAGTGTTTATTGCATCATAGTTGGTAGTGGTAACAATCCAGAAACACACAAGTTATTTATTTAAAGAGATCTAGAAATACTTGCTTAATGGCCTGGAGAAATGTGAAACTTACTTCCTATCTATTTCTTACTTCCAATAGAACAACTCCTTGAAATCAAAGTTTTACACTTGTGATAACTAATGGACTTAAATTTTAACTCATCATGATTCAGGAAACCAAGCCAAGAAATTAACACAAAAACTGGTTTAGGACAATGGAAACTCTAGAGCAACACTATATGATAGAACTTTTGTAATATGGAAATGTTCTATATCTGCACAAACATAGTCACCATTAGCCACATGTGGCTTGATATGGCTAGTAGGACTGAAGAACCAAATTTAAAACTTTAATTAGTTTTAACTAATTTAAATTTTAAAAGTCACATGTGGCTAGTAGCTATTGTATTAGACATCTCTAGAGCATAGTAGAATCAAGTGAAATGTTATTCTGTGGTATAAGTATGTAACCCAAGGCAAATGCAACTACCACAGACAAATAAACTCCACTGAGTTTATGAGCTCATAATAAGTGTTTTGAAGACTTGGTGAGAAGACTTACTATGGGGGAGTGCCATCAGACATTATATCCAGGAGCCACCTCAAAATTGAAGGCCAAAAAATAATCTGAAAAACTCTGTACTGTAAATAGATTTGAAAGGATTAAAGAGACAAAAGAAAGAATAAGAAACTCCATAACAAAATATTAGGGCTGCTTGAAAATTGCAAGTAGTTTTGAAAAGAGGAATTAAACTTCTAGATATTCAGAATAAAATTATAAAAATAAGTTGGATGGATATAATAAGCAGCAGATTATAATCGATATATTAAAATGGAAGTAGAGACTGGAAGAGGGAATCAAATAAAGCACTCAGAATGCAGGTCAGAGAGAGAATAATTTTGAAAAAATGTGAGAGATGTTAAGATAAAGATAGAGTGAAGGGATGGCATAAGATAAAGTCATGTGTCACTGAATGACATGGTAAGTTCTGAAAAATTGTTGGGTGACTTTTTGTTGTTGTGAGAAGATAATAGACTGTACTTTCATAAAATGAGTTGGCTAGATGTCACTGGACAATATAATCTATGGGATCACCATCACATATGCAGTCTGTGGTTGACTGAAGCATCATTATGTGGTGCATGACTACATTCCTGACAGAGAGAAAAATGACAGGGGAGAAAAAAATTATTCTAAGAGATAATGGCTAGAGAGTTTCCAGAACTGAAGAAATGCATGGACCTTCAAATTAAAAAAAAAAAAAAATCTTAATGGAATCTCATCAATAAAACCCCAAGCCCAAATCCCAAATATAAACAAACAAAAATACAAACCCACATAGTCCTGAGTTATAGTTAGATAAAAACCTTTTGAACAACTCCTCGCCCCCGCAAAACCAGAGAATATTAGGGGGCTGAAAGGAAGCTAATAAGTGTATTATATGTTGAGATTTAATTTCTTAGAGAAATGTAAATAAAATTTAGTTGTCTCTAGTTTTAGTTAGTACTAATTCCTTTTGAATGTGACTCTACTCCTAAACTCCATTATAAGGGTTTCCATGTACATAAAGTATTTTCTTTCTGTATAATGATGGAAAACCTGGCAGGTTGGTATAGCTTGCTGTGAGGTCCTTGGAGAAGGCATATACAAGACCTGGCTTTATCTCAACAATGCCGTGCAGGAGAGGACCACACCCCAATCACCGTACAGTATGGTAAGTGTTTGATTTGAAGATCATTTGCAATCATTTCATCCAATAAAATGAAGAAATCTCTTAGAAGCATAGAGAAATCTGGCAAAAGAATCAAATAGTTATTTTCTATGCTTCATCCTAGCCTGGAAAAAATGTTGAGAAGAAAAATCTTCAGACCAAGAGTCAAGAATACACTATTCTCACAATCAGTGAAGGCATAACATTGAGTATCAACTTATTAAAACTTGTATGTGCAATTTGACTTAGGAGTCTCCCTATAAAGGAAAAAAATCTTTATTCAAGTAAGTCCATCAAGGACAGCAAATGAACCTTTGTCCGTATTTTGATCATTTATCCACAATATACCCAGTCTTCTGTCTACTCACTGGTACAAATGTTTTCCTCCACTCTCACAAAGTATAACATAGGTTTTATATCAGTACATTTCATAATGTATATTGCAATGTGAACCAAATCTTTTAGTTAAACAAAAAAATCACATTCCTTTACCATATCACATAAGAGAGACCCACTGTCATTTCCATATGTGTCCTAAAGCACTGTGTTATACTAGAAACAAAACCATGAGTGCCTAGAGATCCATTCTGGGTCAGGAATTACCAGTTGTGGAAAATGAAGTCAGCATACATATGTAATCACAAAGTGAACCAATGTAATAGTTTCTGTTTCTTAGCCTTTGGATTCAGGGTAGATTTTCCTCTTTGAGGAGAGGTAAAGGAGAATGAAATAGCAGATAAGTTTTTCATACTGAGTAATAGATACTAGAAAACTTGTCCAGGTAGGAGACAATATGTGAAAAGAAAACTGATGTTTGTTTGGAAAATGGATCTGAAGCAAAAACTCATCTAACTAATTAAATCTTGGCTTATAATTTTTGCTAGTGGGTTCTGCTACTCTAAACATTTAAAAAAAACTTCATTGGAATGGAGTATGAAATTAAGGAAGGCAGATATTTATACTTTATGGAGTCGTCAAAATTCTTCTTAATGCTTGAATTGTTTGGCCAGAGGCTAGATCTTTGATTTCTAACTGAATCCATTTGCCTCTGTAAACCTGAGTCTTTTGTATTTTATAGTTACAATATCTAAGGATTCTTCTAAATCATTCACTAATTTATATTCTAAAAGGTAAAGTATTCATTCTATTGATTATGTTTTTACTTATTTGAATGCAAAAATTTTTTTCCACCTTTTTATTGGTGCATTATAGTTGTACATAATAGTGGGATTTCTTTTTTTTTTTGCATTTTTCTTTTTTCTTTAATTTTTATTGTTGGTTGTTCAAAACATTACATAGTTCTTGACAAATCATATTTCACACTTTGATCCCATTTTTACCCCGTATACAGATTGCAGCATCACATCGGTTACACATCCACTGTTTTACATATTGCCATACTAGTGTCTGTTGTATTCTGCTGCCTTTCCTATCCTCTACTATCCCCCATCCCCTCCCCTCCAATCTTCTCTCTCTACCCCTTCTACTGTAATTCATTTCTCCCCCTTGTTTTTTTTCCCCCTTTCCCCTCACTTCCTCTTGTATGTAATTTTGTATAACCATGAGGGTCTCCTTCCATTTCCATGCAATTTCCCTTCTCTTTCCTTTTCCCTCCCACCTCTCACCCCTGTTTAAAGTTGATCTTCTTCTCATGCTCTTCCTCCCAACTCTGTTCTTAGTTACTCTCCTTATATCAAAGAAAACATTTGGCATTTGTTGTTTAGGGATTGGCTAGCTTCACTTAGCATAATCTGTTCTAATGCCATCCATTTCCCTGCAAATTCTATGATTTTGTCATTTTTTAATGCAGAGTAATACTCCATTGTGTATAACTGCCACATTTTTTTTATCCATTCGTCTATTGAAGGGCATCTAGGTTGGTTTCACAGTCTTGCTATTGTGAATTGTGCTGCTATGAACATCGATGTAGCAGTGTCCCTGTAGCATGCTCTTTTTAGGTCTTTAGGGAATAGACCGAGAAGGGGAATAGCTGGGTCAAATGGTGGTTCCATTCCCAGCTTTCCAAGAAATCTCCATACTGCTTTCCAAATTGGCTGCACCAATTTGCAGTCCCACCAGCAATGTACAAGTGTACCCTTTTCCCCACATCCTTGCCAGCACTTGTTGTTGTTTGACTTCATAATGGCTGCCAATCTTACTGGAGTGAGATGGTATCTTAGGGTGGTTTTGATTTGCTTTTCTCTGACTGCTAAAGATGGTGAGCATTTTTTCATGTACTTATTGATTGATTGTATGTCCTCCTCTGAGAAGTGTCTGTTCAGGTCCTTGGCCCATTTGTTGATTGGGTTATTCGTTTTCTTATTGTTTAATTTTTTGAGTTCTTTGTATACTCTGGATATTAGGGCTCTATCTGAAGTGTGAGGAGTAAAGATTTGTTCCCAGGATGTAGACTCCCTATTTATCTCTCTTATTGTTTCTTTTGCTGAGAAAAAACTTTTTAGTTTGAGTAAGTCCCATTTGTTGATTCTAGTTATTAACTCTTGTGCTATGGGTGTCCTATTGAGGAATTTGGAGCCCGACCCCACAGTATGTAGATCGTAGCCAACTTTTTCTTGTATCAGACGCCGTGTCTCTGATTTGATATCAAGCTCCTTGATCCATTTTGAGTTAACTTTTGTGCATGGCGAGAGAAAGGGATTCAGTTTCATTTTGTTGCATATGGATTTCCAGTTTTCCCAGCACCATTTGTTGAAGATGCTATCCTTCCTCCATTGCATGCTTTTAGCCTCTTTATCAAATATAAGGTAGTTGTAGTTTTGTGGATTGGTTTCTGTGTCCTCTATTCTGTACCATTGGTCCACCTGCCTGTTTTGGTACCAGTACCATGCTGTTTTGTTACTATTGCTCTACAGTATAGTTTGAGGTCTGGTATCGCTATACCGCCTGATTCACACTTCCTGCTTAGCATTGTTTTTGCTATTCTGGGTCTTTTATTTTTCCATATGAATTTCATGATTGCTTTCTCTATTTCTACAAGAAATGCCGTTGGGATTTTGATTGGCATTGCATTAAACCTATAGAGAACTTTTGGTAATATCGCCATTTTGATGATGTTAGTTCTGCCTATCCATGAACAGGGTATATTTTTCCATCTTCTAAGATCTTCTTCTATTTCTCTCTTTAGGGTTCTGTAGTTTTCATTGTATAAGTCTTTCACCTCTTTTTTTAGGTTGATTCCCAAGTCTTTTATTTTTTTTTGAGGATATTGTGAATGGAGTGGTTGTCCTCATTTCCATTTCAGAGGATTTGTCGCTGATATACAGGAATGCCTGTATATCATTATACATATATATATATATATATATATATATATATATATATATATATATATATATATATATATTATGCGTGTTGATTTTATATCCTGCCACTTTTCTGAATTCATTTATTAGCTCTAATAGTTTCTTTGTAGACCCTTTTGGGTCTGCTAGGTATAGAATCATGTCATCTGCAAATACTGATAATTTAAGTTCTTCTTTTCCTATTTTTATGCCTTTAATTTCTTTCATCTGTCTAATTGCTCTGGCCAGTGTTTCGAGAACTATGTTGAACAGAATTGGTGAGAGAGAGCATCCCTGTCTTGTTCCAGATTTTAGAGGGAATGCCTTCAATTTTTCTCCATTCAGAATGATGCTAGCCTGAGGCTTAGCATAGATTGCTTTTACAATATTGAGGTATGTTCCTGTTATCCCTGGTTTTTCTAGAGTTTTGAACATAAAGGGATGCTGTACTTTGTCGAATGCTTTTTCCGCATCTATCGAGATGATCATATGGTTCTTATTTTTAAGTCTATTGATGTGGTGAATAACATTTATTGATTTCCGTATATTGAACCAGCCTTGCATCCCAGGGATGAATCCTACTTGATCATGGTGCACAATTTTTTTGATATGTTTTTGTATCCGATTCGCCAGAATTTTATTGAGGATTTTTGCATCTAGGTTCATTAGAGATATTGGTCTGTAGTTTTCTTTCTTTGAAGTGTCTCTGTCTGGTTTAGGAATCAGGGTGATGTTGGCCTCGTAGAATGAATTTGGAAGTTCTCCCTCTTTTTCTATTTCCTGAAGTAGCTTGAAAAGTATTGGTATTAGTTCCTTTTTAAAGGTTTTGTAAAACTCTGCTGTATACCCATCCGGTCCTGGGGTTTTCTTAGTTGGTAGTCTTTTGATGGTTTCTTCTATTTCCTCAATTGATATTGGTCTGTTTAGGTTGTCTATATCCTCCTGACTCAGTCTGGGCAAATCATATGACTTAAGAAACTTATCGATGCCTTCACTATCTTCTATTTTATTGGAGTATAAGGATTTAAAATAATTTCTGATTATCTTCTGTATTTCTGAAATGTCTGTTGTGATATTGCCTTTTTCATCCCGTATGTTAGTAATTTGAGTTCTCTCTCTTCTTCTCTTCATTAGCATGGCTAAGGGTCTGTCGATTTTATTTATTTTTTCAAAGAACCAACTTTTAGTTTTATCAATTTTTTCAATTGTTTTTTTTTGTTTCGATTTCATTAATTTCAGCTCTGATTTTAATTATTTCTTGCCTTCGACTTCTTTTGCTGTTGTTTTGCTCTTCTTTTTCTAGGATTTTGAGATCATTTATTTGTTGTTTTTTTCTTTTTTTAAGGAATGAACTCCAAGCAATGAATTTTCCTCTTAGAACTGCTTTCAATGTGTCCCATAGATTCCGATATGTTGTGTCTGTGTTTTCATTTATCTCTAAGAATTTTTTAATTTCCTCCTTGATGTCTTCTATAACCCATTGATCATTCAGTAACCTATTGTTCATTCTCCAAGTGATGCATGATTTTTCCTTCCTTCTTTTATCGTTGATTTTCAGTTTCATTCCATTATGATCAGATAAGATGCATGGTATTATCTCTACTCCTTTATATTGTCTAAGAGTTGCCCTGTGACATAATATATGATCTATTTTTGAGAAGGATCCATGTGCTGCTGAGAAAAAAGTGTAACTGCTTGATGTTGGGTGGTATATTCTATATATGTCAATTAAGTCTAGGTTATTAATTGTGTTATTGAGTTCTATAGTTTCCTTATTCAACTTTTGTTTGGAAGATCTGTCCAGTGGTGATAGAGGTGTGTTGAAGTCTCCCATGATTATTGTATGGTGGTCTATTAGACTCTTGAACTTGAGAAGAGTTTGTTTGATGAACATAGCTGCACCATTGTTTGGGGCATATATATTTATGATTGTTATGTCTTGTTGGTGTATGGTTCCCTTGAGCAGTATGTAGTGTCCCTCTTTATCCCTTTTGATTAACTTTGGCTTGAAATCTATTTTATTTGATATGAGTATGGACACTCCTGCTTGTTTCTGAAGTCCATATGAGTGATATGATTTTTCCCAACCTTTCACCTTCAGTCTATGTATGTCTTTTCCTATCAAATGCGTCTCCTGTAGGCAGCATATTGTTGGGTCATGTTTATGATCCATTCTACTAGCCTGTGTCTCTTAATTGGTGAGTTTAAGCCATTAACATTTAGGGTTATTATTGAGATATGGGTTGTTCTTCCAGCCATATTTGTTTATTTATGTTACTAAACATGGTTTGTTTTCCTCTTTGATTATTTTCCCCCCTTTACTGTCCTACCTCCCACTGTTGGTTTTCATTGTTATTTTCCATTTCCTCTTCCTGTAATGTTTTGCCGAGGATTTTTTGGAGAGATGGTTTTCTAGCTGCAAATTCTTTTAACTTTTGTTTATTGTGGAAGGTTTTAATTTCATCTTCCATCCTGAAACTTAATTTTGCTGGATACACAATTCTTGGTTGGAACCCATTTTCTTTCAGTGTTTGAAATATGTTATTCCAGGATCTTCTAGCTTTCAGAGTCTATGTTGAAAGATCAGCTGTTATCCTAATTGGTTTACCTCTAAATGTAATCTGCTTCCTTTCTCTTGTAGCTTTTAAAATTGTCTACTTATTCTGTATGTTGGGCATCTTCATTATAATGTGTCTAGGTGTGGATCTCTTATGATTTTGCACATTCGGCATCCTGTAGGCTTCTAGGATTTGGGATTCTGTCTCATTCTTCAAGTCTGGGAAGTTTTCTCGTATTATTTCATTGAATAGATTGCTCATTCCTTTGGTTTGGACCTCTATACCTTCCTGTATCCCAATGACTCTTAAGTTTGGTCTCTTTATGTTATCCCATATTTCTTGGATGTTCTGCTCATGGTTTCTTAACAGTCTTGCTGAGCTGTCTATGTTCTTTTCCAGTTGAAATACTTTGTCTTCATTGTCTGATGTTCTATCTTCTAAGTGTTCTATTCTGCTGGTAGTATTCTCGATTGAGTTTTTAAGTTGGTTTATTGCTTCCTGCATTTCTAGGATTTCTGTTTGTTTTTTATAACCTCTATCTCCCTGTATAGTTGATCTTTTGCTTCTTGGATTTGTTTATGTAATTCATTGTTGAAGTGATCTTTCATTGTCTGATTTTGCTGTCTAATGTCTTCCTTGAGACTCCAGATCATCTGAAGCATGTATATCCTGAATTCTTTATCTGACATTCCATCTACTGCAGATATTACCTCTTCTAACGTTGAGTTGACCTGCATTGCTTGTGGTCCTTTCTTTCCTTGTCTCTTCATACTGTTCGCGTTTCTTTCTGCTTGGTGAAACTGTTGTGTTATTGAATTTTCCCCCTGTATATTTATATTGCTCTTGTGTAGTTGCAAAGTCTCCCTCGCAGGCGCGGGCAGCAGCTCTGCCCCTCCTCCAATTGGGGCAATGTGCCTACCATGCCGGCAGGCCGCTGGGCCTGTTCTGCTGGTCGGTAGCAGGTCCGCCTACCTTGCAGGTGCGGTCGGCAGCTCTGCTCCTCCGCGGGCCGCTGGGCCTATTCTGTCTGTCGGTTGCAGGTCTGGCCTGTTCTGTTGGTGGTCGCAGTTCTGCCTACCTTGCAGGCGCGGGGGGGGGCAGCTGTGCCCCTCCGCGGGCCGCTGGGCCTGTTCTTCCGGTGGTCACAGGTCCGCCTACCTTGCAGGCGCGGGGGGAGGGCAGCTCTACCCCTCAGCAGGCCGCTGGGCCTGTTCTGCTGGTGGGTCGCAGGTCCGCCTACCTTGTAGGCGTGATTGGCAGCTCTGCCCCTCCGCGGGCCACTAGGCCTGTACTGTCGGTGGTCACAGTTTTGCCTATCTTGCAGGCGTGTGAGGCGGCTCTGCCCCTCTGCGGGTTGCTGGGCCTGTCCTGTTGGTGGTCGCAGGTCCGCCTACCTTGCAGGCGGGGTTGGCAGCTCTGCCCCTCCGCGGGTCCCTGGGCCTGTTCTGTCGGTGGTCACAGTTCCGCCTACCTTGCAGGCGCGGGGGGAGGGAGCGGCTCTGCCCCTAAGCAGGCCGCTGGGCCTGTTCTACTGGTGGGTCGCAGGTCCGCCTACCTTGCAGGCGCAGGGGCCCCTCTGACCCTCCGCGGGTTGCTGGGCCTGTTCTCCTTGTGTGTCGCAGGTCCGCCTACCTTGCATGCGCGGGGGTGGGCGGCTCTACCAATAGTGGGATTTCTTGCTATGTATTCATATCTGTACACAATGTGACAATATAATTTGCAATATCACTCCCCAGCACTTCCCGCCTCCCTCCCTATTTCCCATCTTTGGTCCCTTGCCTTTGTTGATATCTCCTTGATTTTTAGGAGACATTTACCCCCACCTTTGTTTTCCTTTTTCCTGTCTAGCTTCTGCATATGAAAGAAAACATACAACCATTAACCTTCTGAGTTTGACTTATTTTGTTTAATACGATGATCTCTAATTCCATCCATTTTCCTTCAATGCCATAATTTCATCTTTCTTTATGGCTGAATAAAATGCCATTGTGTATATATGCCACATTTTATCAATTTATTAATGTTGATGGACACCTAGACTGGTTCCATATTAAAAACAAACAATTTGATCCTACCTTATTTACTGAAAAACGATTTAATAACAAAAACCCATAGTAATAAGGACTTTCCCTCTAGAGGCAAACATTATTTAATAAAACAAAGGTGCAGTTTTTGAGTAAGAGTTGTTTAGAAAATATTTCTGAATTCGTCTTCTTGATTTTGTTTTGGAGATTATCATTTCCAAGAGTAAATTGGTCAAGGGATGGAAATTGAGGAAAGCAAATGTACTGAAGAAGCTTCTCCATCTACAATGGGATACAAATGTCATCTTCCAATTTTTTTCCTATTAAATCAATTGTTATTCCATTAATATTTAAAAGTAATAAGTGTTTTAAATATTTTTAAATGCTAAAAGTCACTTCTTGTTATTCCTTATTTTTTTTCTAAGACCATCAAAAATACAGAAAAGTTTCTTTCACAGTTTCTTCTTAGAGTTTTAGAATTAGGACTTGGAACATAGTAGTTAAGGAACAGTTGAAATTATAGGGCACCGATAATTTTCTTGCTAAAGGAAAACTGAATCTAGCATAGAGCTTTGCACATAATGGGAACCCAAGAGATGGTAACTAGATGAATGAATGAGCCAAACATTTTATGTTATTTTTTTGAGTATTTTGGTGTTTTAGGTTTGCTCTGGTTTAATATTTTTAGGAACATAGATTCTAGTTCCGGTCTAGCCTACTTTATTGAAGTATTTTAGAGAAAAATATATAACAAAAAATCCAATAAAATATTTCAATTTGTTATATGAAAACAGTATTATACAATTTCTTCACTTAAATGTCTTTGGTTTCATTTTTTCCTATTTTAACTTCTTTTTACCCTAGGTTAAGTTATGTTTCCTAAGTGGTTTGTTGGTACTTCTTTCCATTTCAACCAACACACCTAAATGCTAATTTCAATGTTAGCTCTTTGATAATTTCTCTTCCCTGTCAAAATTTTACTTACTCTTTGAGTAAGCAATTTTTTAAGCTTTGAGATATCCCTCTTTATAAGAAGACTTCTGCCAAGGTTCAGAACACCATGGAAGTGCCATGACCTAGATCAGAGTTCTTGCTAGCCTTCGGCAACCCACTTGGCTTCCCATTACACCTGTCAGAGCATCTCCCTTCCAGCCTCTGGTGAAAGCCTGTTCTCTTTTGATTTTATACCATCAGATTCTACCATTCTCTCTCCTTATTGACATAATCATACATGCATGGAATATAATTGGCTCCATCTCAGTCCCTGATACTTCTTCTTTCCCTACTCTCCTTATTTTCCTTGTTCCCCTTCCTTGAATCTACTGGTCTTCCTTATATTCATTTATTGTTTTTAAAATTGGTGTTTTATAGATAGAGATAAAGGTGGAACTCACAGTGTTATATTTATATATGAATATACCAAAATTTGGTCAATCTCATTCTGCAGTTCTTCCATTTTCCCATCCCTCCTTCTTCCCCTCAACTACTTTTTTTCTATTCATTCATTTCCCTTCTATTTTCATGGTATTTCTGCATCTTTTTTTCCCCTTCATTTTGCTCTAGTTTTGCATATCAGAGAAAACATTTAACCCTTGACTTCTGAGTCTGGTTTATTGCACCTAGCATGATGTTCTCCAGTTCCCACCATTTACCAGCAAATGCCATAATTTAATTCTCTTTATGGTTGAATAAAACTCCATTGTGTGTGTGTATGTGCGTGTGTGTGTGTATGTGTGTGTGTGTGTGTGTCTGTCTGTCTCACATTTTCTTTATTCATTCATCTGTTGACAGACACCTGGCCTGGTTCCATAACGTGGCTATTGTTAATTATGCTGCTATAAACATTGATGTGCCTGAATCACTATAGTATGCTGATTTTAATACTTCTGGAAATTAACAAGGAATGGATAGTTGGATCATAACGTGGTTCCAGTTCCATTTCTAGTCTTTTGTGGAATCTCCATACTGCTTTCCAAAGTGGTTGTATTAATTTGTGATCCTCATCAACAATGTATAACTTTCCCCATATGCTCACTAGCATTTATTATTATTTGTATTTCTGATAATTGCCATTCTAACTGAAATGAGATGAAATCTCAGTGTAGTTTTGATTTGTATTTTCCAAATTGCTAGGGATATTGAAATTGTTTTCTCATATATTTGTTGGCCTTTCATACTTCTTTTTTGAGAAGTGCCTGTTCAATTGTTTTTCCCACTTATTGATTGGATTATTTGTTTGTTTGTTTCTTGGTGCTAAATTTTTTGTGTTCTAAATTTTTTGTGTTATTCTGGATATTAATCCCCTGTCAGAGAAGTAGCTGGCAAAGATTTTCTTCTATTCTCTAGGCTCTCTCTTCTTGCTTGTAATTGTTTCCTTTGGTGTCAAGAAGATTTTCTAAGAATCTGATGCAATCCCACTTATTGATTCTTCATCTAATTTATTGACTTTTTATGTTCTTGTGAAGGAAGTCAATGTCTCTGCCAATATATTGAAGTGTTGACCCCATGTTTTCTTCTAGCAGTTGTTTGTAATTTTGGTGTCATATGTAAGAAACTATTGGTTAACCTAAAGTCATAAAATTTTACTTTTATATTTTCTTCTAAGAATTTTATAGTTTTAGTTCTTACCTTTAGGTCTATGACATATTTTAATAATTTGTATATGTGGTGTAAGTTAGGGATCCAAGTTCATTCTGTGGTTATTCAGTTGTACTAGCATCAGTTGTTGAAAATACCATTATATTTTCATTGGTTGGGATACAGCTTGGTGGTAGAGTGTTTGCCTACCATGTATGAGGCCCTGGGTTTGATCCCCAACACTGCAAAAATTAAAAACAAAAACTCTAAAGCTCTTCTTTAGTCATCAAAATTTCTTGGCCACTTTTTGAAAATTAATTGAGATTCCAGAAGTAAATCCTTATATTATCTATTACATTTATTACATGTTTATTATATTAGCTTCATATTGCTGCTATAACAAGTTACCAAAATACTTTGTGATTTAAAATAACACAAATTTATTATAATAGTTCTGGAGGTTAGAAATCTGAGATGGCCCACTGGGCTCAAACTGTTTTCAGGGCTATGTTCCTTCTGGAGGCTCTAGGAGAGCCTTGCCTTTTCTAGCTTCTAAAGATTGTATACATTTCTTGATGAGTGGCCCTCTTTCATCTTTAGAATCACTAATCACATTACTCTGACCTCTGTTTCCATTGTCACATCTTTTCTAATTGTGTCCTTTCTTTCACAAGGATCCACATATAAGGATCCTTGTGATTACATTGGACTTGCCTAAATAACCCAGGACAATCCATCTCTCAAAAATCCTTAATTTAATCATGTATGCAAATTCCTTTTTGTAAAGTAAAGTAATATCTTTCCAGGTTTGTGGGCTTCTTGGTATTTTCTTTATATAAGATCAAATATAAGATATTTATCAAATATTTCTTAGTACTTATTGAGATCATTTTGTGGTTTTTGTTCTTTATTCTATTAATATGGTATTTTACACTAATTGATTTTTTCAGACACTAAAATAATCTGACATTCCTAGGATAAATTTACTTGATCATGCTGTATAATAATTTTTATATGTTGCTAGATTTTCTAGTATATTGTTGAGAATTATTACATCTATAGTTATAAGAAATACTAGTCTTTAGTTTTCTTTAGTGTTGGTATGAGGTAAATACTAGCCTCAGAACAAGTTACTAAGTGGTTTTTCTGATATATTTTGGAAGAGTTTAGTGAAAGATTTATATTAATTTTTCTTTAAATATTTGGTAGAATTTAAAAGTAAAGGCATTTTGACTTGGGTTTTCTTTGAACACAGTATAAAAATTACTGATTTCACTCTTTTTATTTGTTTTATGTCTATTTAGATGTTCTATTTCTTTTTGAGCCATGTTTGGTATTTTGTGTTCTAAGGATTTTTACTTTTCATCTGTTCCATAAATTGATGGCATACGGTTGTTAATTCCAAGTCCTTAAAATTATATTTAATTTTTACACATTTAAATATAATTCATATGTAGTAAAGTTATCATATTTTAGTGTACATTTCTGACTTTTGGCACATGCATAGGAATCATAGATATATTCTTTGTTTAAAAAGACATAGAATATTTTATCACCTCAGAAATTCCCATCATTTCCTTTTCTAGCCTGTTTCCTTTCTTCTTCTGCTCAAGAAAAATATATTATTCTAATTTCTATCATCATAGATTAATTTCACTGGTGATTCAATTAGATGTAAATGGAATAAAAATAGCACACTCTTATTTCTGGCTTCTTTTGATTAATAAAATGTTTTTGAGAGTCATCTATGTCACATGTTTCAGCAGATTATTCCTTTTAATATTAAATATTATTCAGGGTTTGTTTCCAAGTTGTTAGATATTTATGTTTTCTAATTCTTAGCTAGACCAGAGCAGTTATATGAGTTGTATTTCTCCCCAAATTTTGAGGGATGGATATTTTATTTGTTTGGAGTAATTGCCTAGATGTGAAATTTCTGGATCATATGGTCAATAAATTTTTAACTAGATGAAATGCTACCAAAGCATTTTCCAAAGTGGTTGTTAACATTTTTTGTCCCTGAAGCAAATTTGAATGTTCAAACTCTTCAAGATACTTGCCAATATCTGGCATTTAATTTTTGTTCTAACCTATTAGTATTTTAAATTTTATCCATTCTATTTTATTTGCAGTGGTATCTTATTGTGGTTTTATTTTTAAAGTAGCTTTATTGAAGTATAATTTATATGTAAGTTGAACATTTGAAGTGCACAATTATTGATCCATAGGAATAATTACCAAAATCAATTTAATGAATGTATCCATTATTATGATATTTATAATTCCTTGTTTCTGGCCTCTCTCCTCCTGTTCATTCTCAGGAAACCATTGATCTGTTTCTATTGGTGTGAATTAGTTTGAAATTGTAGAATTTTCTGTAAATGAAATAATAATGTGACTTCTCCTTTTCTAGTTTTTTGAGTTTGTGCTCAGCAAAACTTTTCTAAGATTCATTCATGTTTTATATCTATGACTAAAATAATTCATTTGTTTATTGCAAAGTCATTTTCCATTGTATAGATATGTAATACTTTGTTTGCCTGTTCACATGTTGTTGGAAATTTGGGCTTTTTCCAGTTTCTGGCTATTACAAATTAAGTTGTTATGAACCTTTATTTATAGTCTTTATATGAAGATATGCTTCCATTTCTCTTGGGTAAATGCCTAGGTTATATAAATATATTTATTGAAATGTATAGGACTTAGAATAAGTAAAACAATTTTAATACAATTTTTAAAGATGGGAAGATTTCTACTACTTGATTTTAAGATTTATTAGTAACTCACTCTAGTTTATATAATATAATATGGCATAAAGACAGAAAAATAAATTATACATTTATAATACTTTACAATATATATAATACATTATATATATTCCTTGCCCCCCTTGTCATATAGTAGGTATAGTAAGTAGATAGTTTAAGTACCTGCCAAACTGTTTTACAAAGTGAGCATACCATTTTACTTACCTAGCACAAGTGTACAAAATTTCTTTCTTCTACTTTCTTGCCAATGTTTGGTATGACCAGTCTTTTAAATTTTAGATGTTGAAGAAATTGTGGTAATTTCAGAGATTCTGGAGGCTAAGATAGGAGGTCAGTAAGGCTAGTCTCAGCAACCTAGAGAGGATGAGGTCCTCAGCAACTTAGTGAGACCCTGAGACCTTGTCTCAAAATAATTAATAAAAAAGGAGGGGTGCTGGGGGCCTGGGGATGTAGCCCCTTGGTTAAATCTCTAGTCCTAAAAAAAATGTGTAGTGGTATCTCATTGTAGTTTTAATTTGCATTTCCTGTTGTTAATAGAGTTAGATGTCTTTTCATATGGTATTTGCAATCCATATAGGATTATTCAATAGGATTATTTATTTAAATGCATGTTTAAATATTTTGATCATTTTAAAAATTGAGTGGTTTGTTTCATTATAACTGAGTTTTGAGAATTCTTCACATGCTCTGTATACAAGTTCTTTGTAACCTATGTGATTTGCAAATATTTTCTTGCTGTCTGTCTCACGTCTTTCAATTTTCTTAAAATCTACTTTAAAAATAGAAGTTCTCAATTTTGAGAAAGTATAATTTATCAAGTTTTCTTTTATGGAACACTACTTTGGAGTTATATTCTAGAAATATTTCCTTTCTCAAGGTGAGAAGATTTTTTTATTATGTGTTATTCTAGAATTTTTATAAGTTAGGTTTTACAGTTAGGTTTATGATTCATTTTAAGTTAAAATTTAAAGAAAGCTTCAGGGTATGGGTTGATATCTATCTATCTGGATGTTCAATGGTTTCAGCATCATTTACTGAAAGGATTATCTTTTCTTTACTGAATTGTCTTTGTACTTTATTCAAAAATCAATTGAGCACATATATGTGGATAAAATTATGAACTTCATCCTATATAATTTATTTTTCTGTCTTTATGACATATTACATTATATGAACTAGAGTTGGTTACTAATAAACCTTAAAATCAAGTAGTTGGAATCTTCCAATCTTGAAAAATTATATTAAAATTGTTTTACTTATTCTAAGTCCTATGCATTTCAATAAGAATTTTGAATCATTTTTTCATTTTCTATAAAGAAATCTGCACAAATTTGGATTGAAATTATCTGTGATGTTTCCTATAGCTTTTTTTTTCATTTTGTCTTCTCTGCTCTGTTTTTTTAAATAACCTGATCCCCCATTGCAAGACTCTTTTTTTTGTACATACTGACTCCATTCTATTTCCTTCCTTCCACTCTTTTCTTGGGCACAGATTCCATCTCAGTCTTTTTTCATCTTTTGCTTAGCTGAGCTCCAATCTCCTTCAATTTAATCCTTTATTTATTCTTTTGCCATTACTCATTATAAAGAACAAAAGTGTAAGTCTGTGTGAATTTCCCAGAGGAAGACATTCTGAAAACAGGAATCTAGGATAGGCCTATAACTTAGAGGTGCTTTTCTTTATAGTAGTTTGTAGATTCTCAAGAGAACTGTGGGATGTACTCACTTATACCTCAGGGTACATTGACTCAAAAATCATCTTGGGAGAAAGCAGGGGATAAATAATAAATAAAGTATTCTTCTAGTACCAGTCTTTGATATGCCAGGTGTGGTTTAAGGAACTCCTGGTAAATCCTGGATATGGGGCATTAAGGCAGATCTGTTATCTATTATTAGGGCCTGGATATAGGAAGCCCATTTTTGGATGGTTTCTTCCCCCTGGGTATCTTGAACTGGGTGTTAAGAAGTGGAACATATGTTTTAGATGTAGAAATTCATGAATAAAATGGCCTTTGGGTAAGCCTAGGTATTTTAAACATCTGGTCTTCAAATGCAGAAATCAACTTTATATTCCTCTTGATGTAAGAACCATCACGTAGTTAGGAGGAAATTCCAGGGCTGTAGCAACAGCATTCTAACTGATCTCATTGTCTTCATTCTGTCCTCAATATTATCATATTTTAATATTTTTATTTCTCTCAATCCCAGACATGTTTCTCTCTACTTGAAAAAGATTAGTTTCTGACACTCTTCCTTTTCCTTCAGAATAGCATCCAATTCTCATCACTTGGCATTAAAAACTTTTACCATTTGTTTCCTTTCAACCTCATCACCCTCTACATTTCTACAACTCCCTCTTGTAGGTAATGTGGCTCTATGTATTTTAATGTCTCTATATCTTTGCTTCTTCAATTTCCCCTGCCTCAATTATCTTGTCTAACTTCTAAAATGATTTGGATCTTTCCAACTCTGCTCAAGCATCAAATTCTTGCCAAGTCACAATGACCACTTCTCTAGTTATTTTTCTAGAATTATAACAGTGTTTAGTGAATACTTGTTAAGAGGTAGGTACTGTTATTAATGCCACTTTATGGTTGATGCGCACATAGCTACTAACTGTTGGGTTTCAACTGCCATTTCTTAATCTAGCACTGATATTGTTATTATCTACGACATACTCCATGTGCCTCGTATTGTATTGTAGTTGACTTCCAAATGCTTTTGTCTTAGGAGTAGAAATGTTTTCCCAGTCATTGACTGTTCCACATTGCCTTACAGAGTGCCTTTTATCCTATCTATTTAATAAGTGAAAAATATAATGGATGGATTCTTTCTGATTAAATAAGACATCCACTCAGGCTCATTGAAACAAAAACAGAAATCTATTACAAAGAAATCAAGAAATTCAAGGGCAAGCAGTGAGAAACTGGCTAGGCATCAGAAAATGAGGTGGTTTCTTTGGACTTAAATGGTTTCTTAGGTCTCCTTTTTGAATAGTTTCTCCCTCGCTTTCACTTGCTCTTATTTTACCTCTTATTCTTGCTCTCTCCTTCTCCAGGAAATGGATACTCAGAAATGAAGTGACATTGTCTCCAAACACTACTGCCAAAAATAGACTCATTGGCATTTTATATTTCTAGTTTCAATTAACGAAAGAGCAAATCTGAACAGGGCATATGCCCACACTTGGTCCTCTTATCTATAGCTGAAGGTCAAGAGACACCACCGAAAGTATCTCACAGTTGTAGACACCTGTCTCAGAGATGTGCCAAGAAGATCCCTCTAAGATAATATTTACTTTAGATACATTAGTGATTGTATTTTGATAAACTTGTGACTTATTTAATAGGTTTACCAAGTATTATTCAACTGTTGCTTAAGTCAAAGTGTGGAAAATAACAGACGAAAGTGCACATTTCAATTCCAGAGCTCTTCTTAAATCTCATTGAGTAACAAACAACACAGCAGCCACAGAAAGAGATATCTTTGAGTAGGAAAAAACCATTCATGTTGCCTATATGTTTGAAAATTTATCATGCTTTGTGGCTGGAAATTTTCTTTTAAAATGTAGTGTGATATATATTCTTCATGTTTAGGAAGAGAATAGAGATCGTGCAATGTCATATTGACTTTTAAGATATCTCAATTTTTTCCAAGAAACATTTAATTCCTTGGAGAAACCCACTTGGATATAAGAGGACATCAATCCTTCTCAGTGCCTCTCCCAAGTTTTTATCACAAGCTATGCACAATTTTAGTGTGTCTGACAACAGTGAAAGGAAGTTTTCTCATTGTTTACTTCCTTGGTAGGTTGGTGGTTCCTCATATAGAGATTTTGCCTCTTACTTAAGTGACACGTCAGATTTTTTTTTTTTTTTTTATCATTTCAGTGGGAATAGCAGCCAGATCTATCACTGCACTGTAAGCCATGCAAAAGGGAAGGATGTCCAGGAGTGGACCACGGATTGCCTCTCAGGACTTCATATCATTGTTTATTAATTGGGTGTTGACAGTGTGTTACCCCTCTGTTAAGTAAGGGAGAAGAAACAGACTCAGCTTTCCAAGTTCAAGGTCTGAGTCAGACGGTGCAGGATGGGTTGAAATACTCTGATAGCTATATCTCAGGGTCTGAGTTGCTTCTCTTGAACAGCATAATTCCCTTTCCTGCAGCTATTAATGGAGAAACAATGACTTAATAGCATTACAAAGGTCTGAATTTCAAAAAAATTTTGAGAGACAAAAAAGAATTTCCAAGTGAAAAAACAAATCCTTCCCTTTTTCTTTTGTCCTCTACATCTTCTCTTTTTATCCTCCAAGCAGTTAACTAGAGTAATTGGCTTTTATATGTACAAATGAATCCAAATATATTTAACTACTCTAGAGGTTTGTGGTTCTTCAATGTTTGTGCAGATTCCTTGCCTATGGGGTAGGAGAGGAGGTTGGGTGAAAGTCAGACTGAGTCTTTATGATATAACCACACCTTTCGATGGCCAATTATTTTAATTGGTTCATTTCTCCTATTAACAATTGCCTCTGCTGTTTTAAAGAGCTATGTAGGGAATTCCCCATAAGTTCTTCCAATCTCATATGACCCAGAGGTTGTCTACATTAGAGTACAAATGTGAACAAATCTTGAATAAATGGAAACAGTTTTAAATTGTTAGATTCCCTTGGGGCTGGGTGACTTAAGAATGTGTTATCTTCAAGGCTAGCATAAGTGACTAATGAATTCAATAAGAAGATTTGATTTTGATAGAAACTATTTCTTGGAACAAGATTTAGTGAATTATGGAAGAGAGCTAATTATGGCTATATGTCATTCTGAATCCGTGAGGATGAATATGTGTGTGTTTTATTATATAGAGTGAGGAAGGAAGATAGAATTATAGTACAGGAAATAGGAGTCAAAGTGGAACAAAATTGTTTATTGGCAGATACAGTGGGGCAAGGGTTATAGCTAAAAATACAAACTATGAATTTTGAGTTTCTAGGATAAAGAGAATACTTATGGCTATTAGGTAATATCATATTACTTCCAAATTCTTTCTATCTGGAAAAATATTTTCCTTATCTAGATGCAGAATTAAAGGTGTGGATTTTTTTTGTAAAAAGAACAAAACTGTTCATCTTATTAAAAAAGACAAATGGTTCACAAGTCATTTTAGCTGTAAATAATTTCTTCCAGGAAAACACAATGTTGGCTGAAGTTTTATTTTTGTTTTTGTTTTTTTTAACTCAATAATTATATATTTCTTATACACCTCTCATGTTTTAGACTGGAACTTGGAACTAGAGTATATCTTCGTTTTATGACTATCTTTTTTATATCTGTTCACCTCAATGAAGAATATCATTGCCTTCAAGTTAGAAGGCGTATTTAATTCATATTGTAAATATCCAGCCTTACTTAACTCTCACACAGAATCAACCAATTTCAAGCTATTTTCTTGATCCTTTCTATGATAAAAAATATTCTGGCCAAAAGAGCTCTTGTGGGATTTGAGCTATGGTTTGTTGTAAGTTGACTAGTATGGATGTCAATCCAAAGGCCACTTAATGTAGCAGAGCAACCCCTGGGACTTGGAAAACTTTGGATTCTTCTTCCAAAAGCATCTATAATGAACAGAGTTATTTTGAAAGTATTCCCTGCAGTTCATGTCTTAATTCAGTCATCTGGGAATAGGAAAGCAGATCCCTCTCAATACACCACTAACTTGGATTTCTATGGTATTATGCACAATCCTCTCATTTATTTTTACTGTGATAGAGTGATTTCTGAGCCAAGTTCCGCAGGCATTTGGGAGAGGAGGAAAAGGTTTTAGGTGGCTCGAAATACATCAAGTGACAGTTGATGTTTTTAAATTTCTTTTTCTTCCTAAGAAATGAAAACATTCACAGTGAGCCACACACACCTTAGAGCAGAAGGATGTAATTCTTGGCCTCTTGATTCATTCTGGCACAAATCAACTTGTTTAATAATGTTTTGTTTGTACACTTTTCTTTATATTCTGTTGTCTGTGCTCTGAGAATTGCTTATCCAACTTTTTCCCAACTTGCTTTATTACTTCTAATCATAAAACTAGAAAAGAGAAGTTAAACTATATAGAATAATTAAACTATAATCCTTAGTGACATTAATCTTGAAAATGGTATCTGTCATTTCCTTTGGCATTTGCTTAGCTGGTTAATGAAGTGACTGTTTCTTACTTATAACCTCTTTTGCTAGAGGAGGTAATTTTTTGGAAAGGGGTTCTGATTCTGACGCTTCTTGTACTTCTCAGATAAATATGCAATAATTATTATGTACACACAAGGTCAGTAAACTCATGGATGATTGTTTTACCCAAGAAAACCCTTGTAATTGCGTGTGTGTGTGTGTGTGTGTGTGTGTGTGTGAGAGAGAGAGAGAGAGAGAGATAAAGAGAGAAAGAGACAGAGAATAGTGATCTAGCACTTTTTTATAATCTTCTCAAAATTTTTCTTCCTTTCCTATTTTATTTTATTTATTCATATTTATTTTTTTAGCATTTAATGTTTTTCTTATTTGTTTTAATTAGTTACATATGACAGTACAATGATCTTGACATATCATACATTTGAATCAGATGGGATATAATTTATCATTTTTCTGAGTATACAGGTTGTAGAATCACATTGGTCATGCAGACACATATATATACACAGTAATAATAATATCTGTTTCATTCTACTATCCTTCCTATCTCCCCATCCCCTCCCCTCCCCTCCCATCACTTCTCTCTACCTAATCTAGGGTAACGCTATTCTTTTTTTTTCTCACATATTTATACATATATTTTGTATAACAATGAAGGTCTCCTTCCACCATCCATGCAATTCCCTTTCTCCCTCCCTTTCCTTTCCACCCCTCTTCCTATGTAGAGGTAATCTTCTTCCCATGTTCTTCCTCTCTTCCCCATTTTGAGTCACCCCCCTTATATCAGAGAAGACATGATTAACTGTGACCTTCAGCATTTACTCTGCAATGAATATAAATTGTCAATAAAGCACATTTTATATCAAGCAAAATATTCATTGACTATGTAGTTATTAAAGAAAGTGAGTGAGAAAGAGGTTAAGAAACAATTAAGAGACTTTCATGGATGAAAATTCCTAAACAGCAACACAACTTCATCATGTGAAATTCCTCTTCTTATACATTATGAAATTCCATACAATTACTTTTGTCAGGACTCTAATGACTTAACAGTATTAGTTCTAACAAGTTTTTTCCCATATAAAAGTGTCAAAATATTTCTGTTCAGTGCTTAGCTGAACTGGAACCATGTTAACTATTCTAGAAATTTACAGAAAAGATCCCATAATGGAATTGAAGACAGAGAGGTAAATTTTGTTTCCTAGGAATAATCAACACTGAAGAAAATTTTACTGTTCTATGAGTACACACACACACACACACACACACGCACGCATACATACATATATAATTTGTGTGTGTGTGTGTGTGTGTGTGTGTGTGTTGAGCAGTATCTGAGAGTTCTGATACAATTAAGAAACTTAGATGTTGGTATGTGTAAAATCTCTCATAGGGCAAAGAAAGTTTGAGAAACCCTTTGATAAATCTGTGCATAATCAAAGGACCCTGTGTGTCCTGTATTTTTCTCATCTTGGTCTGAAATTCTATGGTATAGCTCCTGACCTGAAGTTTGAAATTGCTTCAGGTTCATTAAGGGTCAAAGGAAAAGTCCTTTGTATTTGAGTTTTGATTTTTTTAATAACTTTTATACATACATATGCATTAAATGTTGATAGAAGTAAATTTAGTTCTATAATAACATAATCAATGTTTGTCATAGAAATCCTAGAAAATTAGGTCTGAAATAGTTTCAAAATTCATTACTAGTAATGATAATGGGATCAAAGTATATCACATTTTGGTCTTTAAAGACAATGATTTTTTTGCCAAGATTAACTAAGACTCATATGAGACAGTCCTACTGAAAGCTGAAAGTTTCTTCATGTAGTTATGTTGTAACTGGGAGATTATATCTTAGATGTTTTGACATAATCACAATTAAAGAATTATGACCTCCTAAGAATCACAATTCTCCTCTTCCATTCCATATGGGAAACACAGGATAATCTTGACTGAACTAGAGTTGAGAGATATTATACATTTTCCTGACTTATCTGCCAGTTTCTGGTAGGTACTGAGAAAATGGTTGAAGCAATGATTTAAGGAAACCATTGCCCTAAAACAAATGATTCTGAAACAACACTTGGATCTTTCTCTACTTCCACAAACCATGCTTTCTTCAGGCAGACCACATGTATCACTATGAACATGATTCATATTTTTCATTTCCAGTTAGTGCATTTGTCAACATTAAATTAAAAGGTCTAAAACTCTGTTATACTTGAAATGGCTCTTATAAATATTCCCCTACAAAATATAGTAATAATACCTGTCTTCCTTGAAATCTGCAACCCTGAGCATCAATAAGAGAAAGTTACTATGGTAATTTTGTTTCAGTGAGTTTGCTAAGTACCTGGGGAAAAATGATCTAGAGAACACAGAGGTATCATATTTCTAATTTTTATGAGAGCTCCTCTTCTTTCTTGACCTATTCTGTCTCAGTATCTTTATTTAACTTGGTAATAACCAAATTTTGAAAGCACTAGTCATGTTCCCAGGAAGGGAACTCTGCTCCCTATCTTTATGTAGTGGATTTGCTCCAAATGAGGCTCTGATTACTAGCCAGTAATAGGTTAAATTTGGTTCATCAAGTACTTTTATCATGCTAAAAAATAAAACAAGGGCTAAGAACCTCATAAAAATGGCACCCAATAGAATTTTGAAAGACAAAAAAACATCACAGAATGAATTAAAGTGAGTCACATCTCTCATTCCAGAACACACAACAGCTGTGTTCTACTCATGTTCAGCCATTCTTGGCTTGGAAGATCATAGAGTAGCTAGTGTTACTGGAAGCCCAATATCTGGGTTTGGTGCTAATTAAAGATGTACTCAGTCTTTGGTTTGGTTCCCTTCCCTATCAGAGAAAATTTAAATTGACACTTCATCTTTCCCTTTTCAAAATCTCAGTATGAGGTCTGGGTTTGACACTGCGTTGGATTTCTGAGAAAAGAAAATATTTATTTGTCTGGGAATTCTCTTAGTCATTGTCTTTTTATGAAAGGAAGTGTGACTACTTGAGTGTGACTACATCAAGTTCATGTCATGTTAGCACTCTCTGGGGTAACAATTGCAAGTCGACTGCTCTGTGAGTGTGACATCTGGACACACCTCAGCCAATGTCTTGAATATACTTTTACATCCTCTTTGAGTTGCCAACTAGTGAGAAATCAATAGGTCTCAGTGACTCAGAAATCAAAAGTTGAAATAGTCAAGCTAACAATGTTGAAATGTCACATAAATTGTCACAATGTTGGTATAATGATAACTAGTGCTATATTTTGTATTTTAAAAGTGCTTCCTCTAAATAAACTGTGGTAATAGATACTGTGGGATATTGTTCAATGCTAAAAAAAAAGAACTATCAAGTCACAATAAAACATGTAAAAAGTTTAAAGCATATTATTATGAAAGAGACCTATCTGAAAAAGCTACATAATGTATGATTCCAACTCTGTGATATCCTGGAAAAGAGGAAACTATGGAGACAATAAAACCATCAGTCAGAGGTTGTTGGGGTAGGGAATGAAGAGGCGAAGCACCTAGGACTTAGGCAGTAAAAATATTCTATATAATACAATGGTGGGTATACATCAGACATTTGTCAGAACCCATAGAATGTACAAGAGTGAATCCTAGTGTAAGCTATGGACTTTGGTAGTGATTTAAAAATATAGACTCATTGATGGGATTGTAACTAACAGATGTACCATCGTGGTATAGGATCTCAATGGTGGCTGGGGCATTGTGCTTGTGCAAAAACGGTGGGGGCATTTGGGAACTCTGTACCTTCTGCTTAGTTTTGCTATAGACACAAATGAAGTTTACTAATTAGAGAAAAGTATGGCCTCAGTTATTATTAATTTTAATAATCCTATGAGGTGGGTAAAACATGTTACTTTCGCTTTTAATAAGAAATACTGATCAAGTGACTACTCACAGTTCTTGGCAATAGGATCATAGTACTAAACAACTCTTGCCCCATGAAACTTACACAGATCCTTTGAACTACCAACAAATAGTATTTAAATCTCAAGTCCATTTTTCTTTAACTCTGTGCCCTCTAATTTTACCACTACATTTCACAGACTCCTTATGGCTGAGCCTCACCGAACAGAACAGAAGGATATGAGCCAATATTATAGTTAAGCAGTCAAACAAAGCATTTCTAATGAAAAAAAATATAGAAAAAATGGCTTCAAGATATGGAGAGGGAACCACTGTGAACCATGTAAATAACTAAGAAATGTTTTAAAATAGGAAATATTGAAAAATGAAAAAACATATTTTCAGATATGATAGTTCCCTAGAAACACTGTTTTTTGTAGGTAGATTGTTTTTACAACTACAGAAAAGAGTGATTTTTCAAAAGTATTTCTAGTATGTCCATGGTAGATTTGACCAATATGTAGTCGTTTATAGCTTGGCTGTACAATGGGATCTTTTTTCTTTTGAAAATATGTCTTTTTAATAGACTATCTGGAAGAAGTTTAAAGGGAATGTGTTGATACTTAGCTCTATTATAACAAACATTAGATGTGTTTAAAGTCATTTTGTCAAAAAAATCAGTCTAGATTTCGCCAAGGTTATTTTCAATTACAAAAATTCATTTTATCAACATCATTCCTTTATCATCAGGATCAGCCCCTGCTTTAAATAAATTAAATATTTTACAAAACCACAATTTGATTATTTTTGAATCATCATTTAAGAACCCCACCTTAAAGTTGGAATTGAGTCCAGATTAATTATAATAAAGAGAACAGTTAGCATTACTCTGGGTTCCACCCTAAGGTTTTTCTAGTTTTATCACATTATAAATTATATGTAATTTCTGTACTTAGAATTTTGTAACATTGACTTCTTTTTTTTTTAACTTCAGTTCTTCACTTTTATTTTTTAATTAATTTCTTAAATTGATGCATTATTATTATACATAAGATTGGGACACACTCTGACATATTTGTACATGCATATAACATAATTTGATCAATGTCACCCCCTTCCCTCCTCTTGTTCCCTTCCTCTACTCTCCTGGTCTATCTTCTTATTTTGTGAGATAAGCCCCGTTATCTTTTACCCCTTCTTTCTCTCTAGCTTCCATATAGTAACAGTGACTTCTAATATTAGGTGGTAGAAAGAGGCATGGCTTTGGAGTCACATTGGTTTGGGTTTGAATTCTAATTGCGTCTGCAATGGGTTGAACAAATTGCTTAGTTTCTCTGTATGTTCTCTAATTTTTCCATGAAACTGAATTAGAAATACCTATTGTTTCAGAGGATTGTGTGAGCTCATCTAAATAAAGCCTGGCTTGGAAGAGGGGTCATTTTACCGATGCTATTTCTGATAAGACTTTATAACTTAAATCAAGCATAAAATCAAACTAACTGTAATATAAAGAATCATGAAAATCATATTCATATATGCACAATACATACACCTATGTATATGTGTGTGTGTGTGTGTGTGTGTGTGTGTGTGTATATCTCAGCATCTCTATCTATTTATATCTTCATTACAAGTAATATTTTTTCCTAAAAGATTCTGATGAGGTAAAGAAATTAGGTAAAGAAAATAAGAAAAAACATGGAGAAGATGAAGTCTGTGTTTTTAAATTTTTAAAAATTACTTGAATTAACTTTTGACAGTAATGACGTACTCCCTTCAGTAAAAGAACTGGTCATTAGCTGATACCATAGTCAGTTTCTTTAGTTTTCTTCATTGTCCAAGTACTTAATGTTTATTTGTTTCAGGAGTCATATTTTCCACAATATTTTAAAAAATTAAATCTATGTTTTTGAATTTCTACTAGGGTTTCATTATTCCCCAGTTCTTTATTTTGAGTTTTCCTTTGAGTAGATGTGTTTGTCAAGTAATTTTTTTGTGAGACTCATGAACTGACTTCTCTAGTTCTTTCATATTTAAGAAGACTTTCCTACTTATTGCCTTCATACTTGAATGCACTTAAACTAAGTATAATATTAGGCCATACTTTCTGACTTGTAGAATTTTATGTACAATGCTCTACTTTTTCTTGGCATAAAATATTGCTATGGAAAAACTTGAAACCAAACTGTATTTTTTTTTGTAAAGGATTTCCTTTAAAGCTCAAGTTCTTGCAAAATTCACTCCTCATTCCTTTTAAAAATATAAAACCTTAACTAGAAAGTTAAGTGTTTGTGTGTATGTGTGTGTGTGTGTGTGTGTGTGTGTGTGTGTGTGTTGTAATTTCTGGAACACATTGCATTTATTTTTCCAATGGAAATTCAATTTTTCTTCATTTTAGATCTTTTTTCTTTATTGCATCATTGAATGAAAAGTTGATTCCATGTATTGCATTTTACTTTGTAAAAAGTAAAGATAATAATCATCCTTAATTGGATCGTATTACTTTTCTTATTCATTAATGCAGTTGTCTGTTTTTTCATGTGTATCCTCCATGATTATATCAAGACTTTTACTGTGACATTAATTAGCTTTTTAGAAGGGCCTATTGAATTCATTGCTCTTAGAAATCTATAAATTCTAAAATTATTTTGTTTTTGTCATTGACATTTTGTTTGAATGCCCTTTTTGTTATTCTACTGCTTTTTAATTTGTCCATAAGATTTTATTATCTTGAATTTATTTTCTTATTATATTGTTAAAAAACTTCTCTTTTTCAGTTATAATTTTTTCTAGTTTACATTCTTTGTTCTTTGATACAATCTCTCTATTTCTCTGTTGTTTGTTAGGATTTTGTTTATGCTTGGGTAGCTTTGTCTATATATTCAGTTTGCTGTTATATAAAACATTTCCTTCAGTATTTTTGTGTTCTTTACGTTACAGGCAATTAGGGGGAAGAGTGGTAAAGCTGAAGAGTAGAGAAGAGGAACAGGAAGTGTTTAGTTTTTGTTAGAACACCTGGACCCTGTTTTCTCTTCTAAAATGTTCTAAACTTTGAAATTATTCCTCATCTGGGAGTAGTGGTAAAACTCTTAATTCTTTAAGAGAAAGTCAAAACCATTTTTTAATCTTGTGCATATTTCATTACATCTCAGGAAGAAGAATAGGAGAAGAATAGCATGTCCTTCTGTTTGGATTTGGAGTATTAATAAAAATTCTTGTGACTTTATTTTTCAACAGTATGAATTTGGGTAGAGGTTGGGTTTAATTGCTGAGCCCTAATGCAGCATGCTGTCTTTTCTCAGTAGCTGGATTTTAAAGACATGGTATTAGACTTTGCCTTTGTAGTAGACTGGAAATGTGGCTACAGATTCTTTCCATCCCTATATGTGCATATCATTTCAATGTGACTTTGCATTCTTCCTAGCAAGGTGACATCTATTTCCTCACTCCTTGAGTTTGAACTTTGCTATGTACTGTTTTTGTCAATATTCAAACACTTTTCTCAAAATATGGCACAAGTGGAGACATGGAAAGCACTTGAACAGTGAGTTCTGTTTTTTCTTGATGAGTTTGGAATTCTATGGCCCTATGTATAGAGTCTAGACTGTCCTACCAGATGATGACCAACATGTGGCCTGGTGCAATAGTTTGGATATTAAATGTTCCTTAAAGGCCTATGTGTTAAAGGCTTGGTCCCCAGCTATTGGGAGGTAGTAGAATCTTTAAGAGGTAGGGCCTAGTAGAAAGAAATTGGTCTACTGGGGGCTTTTCCTCAAAGGGGAAATTGGCACCCTACCCCCTTTTTCTTCCTCTCTTTCTTTGTGCCCACCATAAGGTGAGCATCTTTCCTTCACCACATGCTTCCTGCTATGATGTGCTGCTTTACAAGAGGCAAGAGGCCCAAGTACATAGTCATGAACTAAAACTGAAAGCATGAGTGAAAATCAACCTTTTTTATTTATAAGTTTGTTTATCTCAGGTATTTATTACAATACCAGAAAGCTTACTGACTCATTCATTAATCCCTAATATCCTGGATGATAGCTCTCAATAACCAGGCCATAAGTGAAAGATCTTAGATCATATAACTGCCATCAGACCAGCCAGCTAACTACAAGCTCAAGAAAGAATCCAAGAGAGATCAGCCAAATGAGTCCAAGTCAGAGGAATGACACATGGCCTACAAAATCTTTAGTTGGATAAATAGTTGTTGTTTTAAGCCACTATGATTTATGGTGAGATTGTTATACAGCAAACACTGACTGATCAAGCATGCTGTTGTTATTATTAGGTGCAGGGAGAAGGAAATTCTAAAATGAAGATAAGTTGCTTAACCAAATTTGCTATACTAAGTTGTTTAAGATTGTTAATTAAGGTATATATAGCTGAACATTAACTACAATTTAAACTCAGCCCCAATCTACTGATTAGTTATCTAATGCTTTTTTTTCTTTTTTAAAATTTATTCGAATTAGTTATATGTGACAATAGAATGCATTTTGGTACATCATATATAAATGGAGTATAACTTCTTATTCTTCTGGTTAAACATGTTGTAGAATCACAATGGTCATGTAATCATATATGTATATAGGGTAATAATGTCTGATTCATCATCTAATACTTTATAATCCACCTTCATACATTCAAATCATTGTGCTTGCCATGTCTTTATTATTATTTTTTAACTATAACATGTCCAGGAAATAAAAACAATACTTCTGGCATATTTTTTTTTTGTAACTAGGATACTTCTGCATTACTAATCTTGTGCTTCTGATCTCATATGGACAAAGATTTGATTAATTAAATTCAACTTCTTTTTTCCCCCTCTGTCTATCCCTTCTCTAGGATAAATTATATTCAGAAAGGTATTAATCATCCATCAAAAGAATTTCCAATGAACATTTTGACCTGTCAATATGGGAAATCTCAACACAAATCCTACAAAGAGGCCACAGGAAATAATGGCAAACAAATGCTCAGAAGCAAATAATTATTGAATGCTGCAGAATGTCATGTTTGTTTTCAGCCTCAAGGGCTCAAGACCCTTTTAATGGGCTTTGTTGGAAAAGATCTGAAGGCTTTCATGTCACAAAGCCTGGAAGATTGGTAATTTTGGCTCTTTTCCAGCCTGACCTATTCATTTGAAATACTGCCTGGCTGCAGATACACTTTTAGTTTTGATGAGGTTAAAAGTCTGGGTAGGTGTTTCCAACAGTGATCTAGATAGATCTAACCCCTAAAATTTTGCTATATGTGGATAAATTTTAGGCTCATTTACATGTTTCAGATCTACTAATCAAGTCAAAATTCATACTCTCTGACTTGGCACTTATACCAAATGGCAATAGTAATTTGCTTTAATGAAGAGATCCTATTGAAGTCTGGAAATTGTGATTTGGACTTGGCTCTACAACTCATTAGTTGGGCAACCATTGGCAAGTTTCCTAATGAAACTGAACCTCAATTTTCTAATCTGTAATGTGAGCATGTTAGCACACTATTTCCCTCAATGAATTGTTTTGATCAAATGACCCAGTGTCTCACTACTTTGTAAATTGTAATGTAGTGTATGATAAAACTCTATATGTAGAATCTCTGGAGAAATAATCTTTTGGTTTACAAAATGCTCTTTCCTTTTTATGATCTGATCGGTAGGTATTCATTTCTTCTGCACTAATGCCAAATCTGTGCTCTCTAGCCAAGATCTCTTTTCTATATTTCAGGCTATTTATCTGTTCACAGGTCATATCTCTTCTTGGATATCATGGAGGCATCTCAAATTCAGTAAGAAAGAAAAGGAGACCATCCCTCTTTCTCTATGATTGTTCTTCCTATATTCCTTGTGTTGATGAAGGGTATCATCATGTGTCCAACTTCCCCGTCCAAAATTTGGCATCATCCAAGACACCTCTTCCTCCTTCATTACCTGTATCCAAATAAATGTGAAGCCTTGACCTACACCTCCTGGGCAACATTCAAACCCATGCATGTCCCTCCATCCCCTTTGCCCAAATCCTGCTGTGGCCCTTCAATTTCTTACCTGGATTACTACCACAGATTCCTTTCTCATTTCCTTGCTTCGGATCATGCCTTTCTTACTTCTCACACTGTAACCAGAGATCTTTTAAAAATGCAAATCTGATAGTTTCATTAAAAGTTTTTTATGCCTCCTTTATTTTTTCACATGGATTTCATGAAAGGGCCACCATCATTTGACCTTGGCCCTTGACTCCAGCCTTCTTTCTGACCTCCGTTCTCCTTGTACAAAATGTACTACGCTTATAGTCAACGAACATGGCATAAATGTTTCTGCCAATGTTTTTGTGCATGTTTGGAATCACCCATCTCCTGTCTATCTCACCTGAATAATTTTTCTGATCTGAGGTATTCATTTCTTCTGCGATAATGCCAAATCTGTGCTTTCTAGACAAGATCCCTTTTCTGTATTTCAGATTCAGGTGTCACCTGCATTAAGAAACCATACCTGACTGCCTCCATTTCCAAATTCAGAGGAGGATTGGCTGTCCCCTGGGTTCACTTTGCCTTTTATGTAAATCTGTATCGTAGCAATCTATCACATTATATCACAATTATTTGTTTACTTGACCAGACTGTAAGGCAGAAGCCAACATTATTCATCAGGCTACTAGCTGTCACTTCCTATCCACTTCTGGTGTGTCTGTCTTTGGCAGTGGTTCTGCTAATCTGCTAAGGAAATAGCATAGCATGACAGTTAACATTGCTGAATTTGGAGTGAGGCACAAATGAATTTCAATCCAACTTTTCAATCCTCTGCTTCTTTATCTGTAGAACAAGAATGGAAACACTATCTATTTCATAGAATACAATTCTAGGTCTAGTGTTATTTCTGACTTAGCATGGAGGGGTACACCTGACACAAACTTCTTGGTGTGAATTAAGTAAATGAGCTCTAAGGCTTGGATTCTGAGATATTCATATTAATGAGTTAGTGTACTAATTGATTACTTCCTTGTTCCTGGATTTTTAAGATTGCCAGATAAACTGTACCATGGGTAAGTTAGTTTGCATTAGACTCAGGAATTCCTTTCAGATTCTGTGACTGTTATGCATTTAATTTTAGGTTCTGGATCTCAAATTTAAACAAGATAAGGCAACACTAAATAAAGTAAAACAATACCCAGACTAAAACAGTTTGCATCAATAGAACAGGAGCTTAAATAGAGGACTGGAGATCTCAAAGCATGGATTGTGGTTTCCTAAGTAAACCCACTTTCAGAATGTGCTCTTCTATCTGTGCACACAACATGGCAGCTTATCTAAGAACCATAAATGAAAGAATCAGGGGGCTAAGAAAGGCTATGTCATATTGAGCCAATTTTTGCCACTTCACTATGAAAACCAGTTGTTGTTCTGACTCCTTATTGGCCTGCATTCACTCCAATTCATCTACTTATCCTACCATTGTTAACTAAATATCTGTTATGTGCTGGGCACTATGGCAGGTACAACCTCATGTCTGTGTGTTTGGGTTGTTTTCTGATTTACACTTTTCTACTGACTAGACTCCTGCTCCCATCCCTTCCCTAGAATTCAAATTTCCACTGGTAAGATTGATGCAATAATGAACACTTTGTTTTCAGTTCTGTGGCACAGGGTGTCTGTTTCCCCTTTGTTTGTGAATTATCTTATAAGCTCTTAATCAGCAATACACTTGGCTGTGCATTCCTCTGCCTCCTAAAGGAGTATCCTGACAAATGCCAATGGGACAGCTCAGAGGCCCTGATTGCTCCATGGGCATATTTTCTACTGTTTTATCTTAGACCCTAACCAGCATCAGCTAATCTTTAAATCTATTTCTCTAAGGCACCATTGTCAAATAGAAGTGGAATGCAAGCCATATGTATAATTTAAGTTAAAAATGAGTAGATAAAAATTAATTTTTGAAATAGATTTTATGTAATCATGTATATATAATTACACATAATTAATATCAAAACTATTCATGAACTGTTTAACGTTTTTGTCATATATATAGTTTTCAAAATTCAGTATATATTTTATGTTTATAGTACATCTTGCTTTGGAGTAGCAACAATTTAAGTGCTCAGTAAGCCACATGGGACTAACGGCTACCATATTGAACCATGTAACTCCAAAGTTATTTCTCTAGTTATCCGCCTCTTCATTTATTAGAACATTTCTTGAGCACTTACTTTGGGTCCAGTAATCTTTTCAGTTCTTATATTACACAAATAAAAGACATTTTTCTTGTTCTCAAGTAGCTTTTTAGTACATGGAAAAATATATAAGCACTTTAGTTATTTCAAACAAGTGACACTTATAACAAGGGTGTTGTATGTGCAGATACAAAGGGCAACCAGAGGAGGAGCACCTGGGACCAGAATAGATGCTGCAGGAGATGATAGTTGAACTTAATCTGAAGAAACAAGCAGGACAAGAAAAGAAACATACTCTCAGGGGAGAGAGGAGTATAAACAGAGGCACAGGGGCATTGGAAAATATGATGCATTTATGTATCATGCATCAGATATAAAGGTTTGGCCAACACTGGGGATAACAAAGGAATGGAGAAAAAAGAAAGAGAGATGAATGAGACATATCATAAAGGGTCTTTTGTGTCTTTGCAGTTTATCTTCAAACTGAAAATGAACCATTGTCTCTGTGCACATGTTAACAGTGGTCCTTTCACCTTCTGAATGTAGCATTCATTGCTCTAAGGTTTATTTTATTAAATTTTTTTTTTCTCTCTCTCCCCTCTCCCCATCCCTAACAAGATTATGGAGACTGTGTTCTTTTCTTCCCCTAGTTAACTGCCCTTGAGCTCACCCACTACAGGAAGGAGATGCCTGCTGAGGATCTGGGAAGTGAATATTTCCCAAATTAACAAGTGAATCCTAATAAGCCATCAGGGTGCCCTGGGACCCCCTAATAGAATGTAACCCTTGAAAAATTCCTTTAAAACCCACCTGTTCCTCCTGATGGAGAGAGTCATGGCCTTTGGAACAGGAGTCCTCTGTGTTTCTCATTGCTAGCAAAGCAATAAAACTTCTTTTTCATTTTTCTCAAAAACGTGTCCTCATTATTAAATTTGGCATTGATTGGCATGGGGGACAGGGACTGGGCTTTTGGTTACCCACAGAATAAATATAAGTAGAAAAGTTAAATATAACATAGTGTGGTGGTTGAGAAGGTGAGCTATGGAGGCAAACTCCCTGAGTTTTCTTCCACTTAATTGTAGATGTCATTGGTGTCTCCATTACAGAGTATTGTGAAAATTAATGAATTGTTACGTAAAACATTCTTAGAACAACTTCTAGAGAAGATTTGACAAATGGTATTATAATTATAGAATCTTAATTGGGAACTTACCATAAAAGATCTGCATTTCATAACTGTTACAATGTCAGCTGAAGGTGAAAAACCAATCCAATTAGGAAGTTGCTCAAAAGTTTCAGTCTGATCTAAACCAGGGCACAGATAGTGGAAATGGCAAGCATTGACAGCTTTGAAAACTGTACAAGATGTGAGAGAGCTTGATAATGAAATTTATAAGGTAGACGAGGCACTGGAGAGCTTATTATGACCCTCAAGTTTCTGTCTCAGGCTTCTGGGTTAGTGATGGCACATTTTAACAACCTGGAAAACACAAAGAGTGGCTTAGTGTTGGCACGGAAGTGTAGGTGGGGAGTAAGAGGTGGAAAGGAGGAAATGGATGAAAAATGATTGACGTCATTAGACATGTTGAGTTTGGGCTGATTAAGGGATACTCCAGAGCAAATGTTTAATAGGAGAGAGGCACATGCAGCAGTACCTGGGAACTGACTTCACATTCTCTGAGGAAATATCTAAAGATCCAGTTGGTGTTGATAAACACTATAATTTTGAGACCATAATAGGCACCTTTCAGAATAATTGGTTAAATCCTCTTTGGACCAGAGAGATGACACATTTATAGTTTTATACATAAACTGTAAACAAATCAGATTATGTAGTAAACTATTTTAAAGAAATTAGACAGAACTACCCAAAGCTATAACTAATCTTAAAATGAATTTTAAAAACAGAAGTTCCAATAATACAGAATAGGTTTACTCTGTTTTACATAAAAACCCATGCTTTTTAAATTTTTATCTGGCAGCTTTTCCGCACACATGTAATAATGCAGGTGCAAAAATGAAATAGAAGTGGAAGTTATGCTCCAAGAGTATTGTCTTCTTGGTTAATTTTGTCTATAACTGGAGTTCATTTTTATCGTGTAGTAGGGATCCCTCCCTCCTACAGGCTATCTGCTGTTGAGCATGGAATGTGCTTTTTATATTCAGACTCAAGTCACTCAGTAAATTCAGGAAATATCTATGTAAACTAATGCCAGAGAAGTGGATCCCTGGACACTGGGGCTCTGTTAGAGCCATTTATAGGGGAAAATCTCCAGACCTAACTGAAGGGGTTCATTTAGCAGATGTGCACCTGGCAAGCACTGAGACAGGGAGAAAAAGGAAAGTAGTACACTGTGACAAAGGACAGATGCATGGTGAGTTTGAGAGTTAGTGAAACCAATGGATAAATGGAATCCTATCGGGAAGGGTTTGGAGAAAACCCGAAGAATGGAAAAATGAAGCAGTAGGTTTGTGATAGATTTTGTTATTGTTTCCTAAATGTGCTGTCCGTTTTTGCATGAATATTATGAATCTCTGCTTCATAAACATCAACTTTGACCTTGTGATTTATTTTGCTCAAAGAAAAGGGAGTGGAACTGATGTGTGCTCCTTTCAAGCAGAAGTTTTTAAGAACTGTTGCAGTTGTTTCCATCTTTGTTCTTCTGCCAGGCGACCAGTCTACTCCAAATGGGTGTTGCCACTGATGTACATGCAACATATATTAATCTCCACTGTTGAAGGTCACACCATGTTGGGATCCTTTGTCACTACAGCGTAAATGCAATGAATGAAGGTTAAAGGTGAGCAAAGAATGAGATTATGAGCAGGTCAAGGGCTGGTTTCAAGAAAAAAAAAATTCAAGTCTTTGGATTTCTGCTAAGATTATCTTTGCCAAACTGCATGAATCCCTGTAGTATAGGGTCACAGCAGTGTGGCATCTTGGTTATAAAAACATGCAATACAGTGTCATCTTTATTCAGTGGGCAGATTACTTAATGTCTCCCCATTTTTTTTTTTTTTGAGAGAGAGAGAGAGAGAGAGAGAGAGAGAGAGAATTTTAATATTTATTTTTTAGTTTTCGATGGACACAACATCTTTGTTTGTATGTGGTGCTGAAGATCAAACCCGGGCCGCATGCATGCCAGGCGAGCGCGCTACCGCTTGAGCCACATCCCCAACCCTCCCCATTTTTTCAGGTTTTCCTCTCAAAGGGGAAAATAAGACCTCCCTCATAGTGTTTGTGGTAAGGATTGAGTGAAGTACAGAGTATCTCATAGAATATCTGGCACACAGGAGACACTGTATAAATAGTAAGTGTAGTTATTAGGTTGGGTTTACATAATCCAATATACTTAGAATTGGGAATTACATGAAAGGTTATTGCATATGTCAACCCATTCAATGAAGGAATAAATCTTATAAAACTGCTGCAACAGACATTTCTTCAAATTTGCTTGCACTTACCATACTTACCATAGTGATTGCTTAGAAACTTTAATGATGCTTCTCAAAAAATAGAACTAAACACACACAATTTTCCAGATTAAGTGCACTACTTACTATATGTTATTATAGCAGCATATGCTTTCATATATTGATACTATAGGAAAAGGCTGAAAAGGCTACCTGGTAGAGAAGGGAATTAACCTCTGCAGAATGATAGAATGATTGGTAAGAGTGACAAGCCACTTGTAAAGTATGAAAAATGTGTTTTCAAGGAAGAAAACATGAATTTGAACAAATGTATGGAAGACAAATAATGCCCCTCCCTAGATGTCCATATTGAACCCCCAGAATTTCTGAATATGTTAAGTTACATTGCAAATATGCTCCTTTTAAGTTGAAAAAAAAGTTTTTGTTTTTGTTTTAAAGCTTGTTCACCTCCTGTTGCCTGGGAAGCAATGAAAAAAAGAGGTGAATGGGGCTGGCATACAATAATCCCTTCAAAGGCATTCCCTTAATGAAATTTCTTCTACTAGGGCTCCACTCTTAAAGGTTGTATTTTCTCCTGTTACAGTTTGGGTTTGGAATGTCCACCAAAGGCTCATCTGATGAAGGCTTGGTCCTCAGCTGGTGATGCTATTGGAAAGTGGTGGAGACTTTATAAGCTGGGGCCTGGTTGGAGGAAGTTGGTTCCTGAAGGTATTATTTTGAAGGATATATTTTATCCCTGGCCCCCTTTTCTCTCTATTTCTGGGCTGCCACAAGGTGAGCTTTGTCTACCATGTGCTCCTCATCCTGATGTCTTGCCTGGGAACAATAGAACCAAGTGACTATGGACTGAAGCTTCTAAAATCATGATCCAAAATAATTCTTTCCTTCTTTAAATTTATTTTCTCAGATAATTTGTCATAGCCATGGAAAACTGACGAATACATATAGTGCCATGGACTGGAGATCAAGCCTTCAACCAATGGTCCTTTTGGAGAATATTTAAGAAATAAATTATAGTACCAAGGAAATGGATTCTATCCTAGAGTCTCCAGAGGAACACAGCCCTGTGGACACCTGGATCTTAGTCTGCTGAAACATTCAACAAGGGAAGCTAAAAAATCAACTATTCACATAAAACATAATTAATTAACTAAATCAGAAGTAAATCATAGACCTAAATGAAAACTAAAACTATAAAACTTCCAAAAGAAAACATAGAAGAAAATCTTGAGTTAAGCAACATGTCTTAGGTACAATTTTTGTTCTGCCTACTTTAAAAAATAGCTGCATGTTATACTATTTGTTTTTCTCAGAGAAAGTCTAAACGAATTGTCATATGGGAAATTGGTTCCTCTGTGTATGAGTGTCTCATTTGCTCCACCCAAATCCTAAAATTTGTTTTTCTTATCTGTGACTATGTAGCAAGTTGCTGTCTTGCAGAAAAGTTAGGATTATTCACAGGATAGTGCTTTTGTAAATGACTTCATCTCTAGCTCCATAAACTCTCTTCTGGTTTGAGAGGTAATTGAATGGAAAGTCCTACCAGTTGTGTTTTCAACTGGAGCATTTTTAGGTGAAAAGATTATACACTACATAAAGTATTCTTGATTTTCCTTACCTCTTCCTCAAACCTAGTAATAATCTTGAAATGATAAGTGAAGTTTTTATGCTACAATTGCTCAGCTTTTGGCAGGCAGGTTAGCAGAAGGGATCGATTGTACAAATGCTGTCCCAATAACTAGTCTCTTGTCTAAAATGTTAGCACACTAATAAAAATAAGACAATTTCAGAATAAACCAGAACAAGATATTCTGCGAATTCATACAAAACCTCTTGTTTTTATTAAGATTGTGAAGTTTTCTAAAGCTGCTCATGACACAATCATGCTTCTGTTACACATTGTGACATGTCATTTGTTTTGTCCTTAGTAGAATGTGAAAAAAAATACCTGTAATGTTCATAAAGGTGGAACTATCATTAGAAGAGCTCTATTAAGAATGTTGGCTCTGTGTTTAATAACCTGGCTGAAAGGTTTTATCTTATAACTTAATTCTGTTTTATCTTAAGCAAGTTAATTAAGCTCCTAATCCTCAGTTTCTCATTTCTAATAGAGATAACAATAGTCCCCATGAGATAGTTATGTGGGTGAACTGGTTAGAAGCACGACTAACATGTAAATGTTATTATTTTTGACTAAGATCCCTAATAAAATAAAAAATAATAATGTTCACATCTGAATGAGAGAGGCATAGAGAAAAGTAAGAAATTGGGCCACATAGGATTTGTACCTGATTCAAGTTTGTTTCCATGTCCCTTTATCTTCCAGTTCCGCAACTGGAAGATTTTCTAGTTTCTCTCTGAAAGAGGGTAGAGTCAGCCCTGGGGAAGAAAGGCAGGTCACATTTTCCTTTCTAGTGCCATGAAGTCAGTGGTTTCTAAAGGATGGTGATGGTGGGCTTCCCCCAGTTAAAAGTTGGTGTTTTCCAGGGGACTCTGTTTCCTTTTTCTTTCACTTGTTACAGTTTATTGAAAGATAGCCTCTGCTCATCTGAAATTTGATAATAGTCTCTGAAATGATTTTAACCTTATTGCCCCAGAAACACCTGTATTTATATCCCTTAATTATATAATCTTTTAAACTAATTTGATAAAGCCCCAATTTTCTGGCTAAAATTTGGACAATCTCTCTTGCAATTTTTTTCTCTTTGAGTTATTTTCCCTATTTACACGTGCTATGCATATCTATCTTGAAGAAAGCACGTAGGGCATTTTCAAAATCTGTGTGGGGATCATGGGGATTTAAACAACAGATTTATCTGTAGTTTGGGATCCTCTCTCTCCTCAGATGTTACAATCCATCTTCCAGGTTTCCCAGTCTCTTAATCCTGATGTGCATTTTCAGCTTTATTTTTTTCTCTGCCAGAGTTGGAGTTTTTCTCCATCTTGCTTCTACTTTATTGCCTAAGATTCCCATCTCCCGACTTCCCTATGTGCTAGCATTTGATGGTTTCTTGCCTCTACATGGAAACTGCTGAGGGATTCAAGTAGGGCACCACCTCAATATTGCAAAAGGTCACTCATATTTTATTCTTGTTATCATTTGTTTGTTGATGCATCCTTATCTACATCATTCCGAGTCTGGAATAATCTTATTAAATGGTCATCTTTCTTTCCCTTTTCTGTTCTTATCACATGTCATATGCTTTCTCTTTAGAAATGTTTGATCATGAAACTAGCAATATGATTTGGAGACAAAATAGAGTTTCTGATGAAAATGCAAGTGATTTAATGACAACCATAGAAGGAAGATTGTTGATATCTGTGAGTATATGAGAGGTGGCAATGGTGACAATCAGACCAGGAGAAAAGAAGTGCTGTCTGAGAGCACCCAGGTGTTTGAGTTTGGATTTTAACTCGAGTTTCCCTAATTTTTTACATCATGAGGCCTTCACCAGAAGCTGAGCAGATACTGGTGCCCTGCTCTTTGGACCTCCAGAATTGTGAACAAAATTAGACTATTTTTGTAAATTATCCTGTCTCAGGTGTTCTGTTATAACAACAGAAAATGGACTAAGACACTTGTATTTTCAAAGACATTCACTTCAGCCTCATTCCAAAAACTCTCTGTAAACATTTGGTAATTACAATTTTGGCAAAATTTTCTGAGTAAAGATTGTGTTTGAATCCTGAATCAAGATAGGATTTTGCAAAAAAAAAAAAAAAAATTGCTTCTTCATCTTTTCATATCTCTATTCATAAGAAATATGTCTACTCACTTGTTTTTACATGTCCAGAATTTGGGGAACAACTTTTCCATCTCTAGTATTGAAGTCATACTGTTGAGATTGCTGTTACCATTGATACTTTCATTTGTCCTTGTCTGTCTTTGTTTACTGTTATCTTCTTAATATTTAAACAATGCTTGGAGGAGCACAGAGTACTCAATAAATACTTACTGATTGAAAAAAGAATGACATTTGATGACCAGAAATTAAATAAGACATGAAAATCTGGGATGAGTAGAGGGGAATTTCGACCATGAACACATTAGTTAGCAGGGGGTTTAGGGAGAAGAACAACTTTGCCGACTTAAGAAAAATGAACCAGAAGAAAAAAGAAGGAAAGGAAGGTAAAGGGAAAGGAGGAAAAGAAAAGAGAAGAGAGGTGAAGCAGGGCAAATTTGAAACCCAGGGACAACTAGGAGAGTCTGTGGCTGGGTCATAGGTAGGAAGAGGCCTCAGGTGAATTTGAATACCAAAGGAAGAAAAATAGGATGGGGGAGACAAATAATTGAAATATGTGTCTAGATCTTGCTCCTAGCTATCTTGAATGAAACTTTGCCACTATCAATTTACCTTCTAAAGTAGCTGACCAGTATAAAATGTAGTAGAGTTGCAGAAGTTTGTTCTGAAAGTTGGGATCCCTTGACTTTGTGCTTAATGTGCAATGCTTGCTAGACAAGCCTTATAGAAATCCTTGCTGTTACAACTCCTGGAAATGGTCATAGTTCTAATAAACTGACTTTCTTCACCCAGGATTTCTGAGCTCTCAGGCAAAAATATCTAAACATGGTTCCCTACTCTGTTAATTACAGAGACTGATTTAAGTATTTCTATGTATATTTTCTTCCAGATTATTTGGTTTAGATTCATCTTCTAAATTAGCAGTGCCAAGTGTCAAAGGGGAGAGCTAAAGGAGGAAGCAGGATCCCTGGTCTGCAGTGTACTTCCAGAACATTGTAGCAGAGAGGAAGTCCCATTAGAAACCAAAGAGTTTGTTTCCCTTTTCCTGTTAACTATTAAGCCTGTTTTGAGACATATAGTTAAAATGAGTTTCCTATGGGGCTGGGGTTGTGGCTCGGTGGCATAGAGCTTGCCTAGCATGTGTGAGGCACTGGATTTGATTCTCAGCACCGCATATAAATAAGTAAAATAAAAGTCCATTGACAACTAAAAAAATATTTTTAAAAATGCATTTCCTAGTTACAAATGGCAAGTGTTGGTGACAGAGATTTCAAGTCATTATTCTCAGCAAACATTTGTTCTGTATGGATTTTATTTTAGCAAAAATAAATGTATTTTACTTTTTGGAGAAATTGATTTATATCTGTCTATCTTCAGTGAGAGAATATAAAACAAGAGTGTTCTTATCATTTCATTTTGTCACCCTACTGCTTTTTTTGGAATCAATTGACAGTTTACCTCACTTCTCAAAGAAGATTCAATGGTGAATGAGAGAGAAAAGAGAAGAAGAAAGGGGAGAAGAGAGAGCAAGGGTGGGTAGGGGACAGTGAGACAGAGATATTGTTGAAATAAATCGATTGCATTCAGCTGGAGGTGTCTAACATGCTGGTTTTGCTTCGGCCACCATTTACATATACTATACCATAAAACAATACCATTTAGTATAAGTGAATATTTTGTTTCTATCATTTACTACTATGTTTGACTTCCTCATTTTTTCAAGATGATAACTTTAATGTTGTTAAATTCATGATTGCTATTTTCATTTAAAATTTATGTTCCTTGACTGCATGCTTTCAAAGATCAGGGATAGGAATTATGACTTATTTTTTGTTTTATTTAAAATATTTTATTTATATTTCAAAGGTGATACATACATTGGTACCAAATTTTAAATATACCAAATATAACGTAGTGAAAGATGTTTTCTTCTTATACTGATGCTTAAGGCAGTATTTTATCCAGAGGAGTCACTATTACCTATTACCGGTTCTTTTGACATCCATCAAAGTATTTATATATATAAACATATAAATATATATATATTTTCTCTCAAGACATAAAAAATTTGCTTCATCTTTTCATATCTCTATTCATTTTGAGCATCATTTTTTGTAAGCATTTATTTATAAACAATTATATATATATATTTATCTCTCAAGACATAAAAAAAACATTTTGCTTCATCTTTTCATATCTCTATTCATTTTGAGGATCTTTTTTTGTAAGCATATATAGAACTTGTTTGTGTTTTAGGGCTGCATTGTATTTTTAATGGTTTCATTTTATGAAAATAAAATGATGCGTTTAAGTTGTGCCAGTGATGTGGCAGAGGTTACAAAATCCATGTTCTCATCTTTGTGTTTCATATCTGTATAAGTTTATCTGTAGGATAAATTCCTAGAAGTGAAACTGCTATATTAAAATATGTGCTTTAAAAAATTTAGTAGCTTTGGTATCAATGTATTACCACCTCTCTTCATGGAATTTGTACAACATTGAAAATGACATTGTAGTTTATAATTCTAAAGTAAAAGAGTTTCTGCTTTGGGTCAAGTCAGAAAAGCCCATGCTTGAATTTGCTCCTCTCCATTCACATCCAATCTGATTTTAGAGATTCTTCACTGAGGGTGACTAGGAATATATCTCAGGGGCAGAGCACTTGTCAAGCATGCAGGAGGCCCTGGGTTTCATCCCTGGCACCACCAAAACAGACAAACACACATATAAAAACATATCTGAATTTCTTTCTTTTTTAAAATACTTATTTATGAAGCTAACAATATTCTGACAGTGGAGTTCTGACGGTTCCCACTATTTATGAGGTATGTGGCTTCAGAGATTTATTGTGAGAACTTAATGAGCTAACATATGAAGGACCTTTAAAACACCAAGCACTCAATAAATGTTTGCTATAATTTTTATTATGGAAAATATTTAGGTGTTTCTCCTATCCTAGGTGCTTACTATAGAGAAATTTGACAAGTACATGAATGCAACAAATGAACAAAGGAATAGGAGACATTCTAAAAATAAAAAAAATATGTAAATATGAGATATTATAAAAGAGTGAATGGTTAATGTATCATCAAGTATTAGAAACTGTAATCATTTATTTGAATTGTCAACTTGATTGGATTAAGAGATGGCAAGGATTAAAGAGAGTTATAGGGTGTGTCTAGGAATGATTGGCATGTGGAATAGCCAACTGAAATGAAGATACTCCCTAAGCATGGACAGCACCCCAATAGGATGATGGCTTAAATGGAATAAAGTTGGAAGAACAAGAAAGCAGCAGCAGAGGCAAGCTCCATTCTTCTTGAACAGGTTCTTGATGGCTGCTGCAATGTCAGACTCCCACTATTTCACTCTTCCAAAGCAGACTCTGCCAGTGATTTTCCAGAAGCCTTTGGTCTCAGACTAGGGTAGCACTGTTGATCCCTCTTGTTCTCAGGCTTCAGCCTAAGACTCCGCAGCTACTGGTTCTTCCAGCTCTCCAGCATACAGGCGGCCATTGTAGACAAGCTGGCTTCTGGTTGTGTAAGCCAAAATAAGTCTCTCTTTTATAATTATACTTCCCATGGATTCTGTTCCTCTAGAGAATCCTGACTAATACAGAAATTTACCCAATATATTGCATTTAATTTTTCTATTAATTTCAATAATACTCTTTGCTCATTTAACTAGCATAAGTTTTTGAAGATAATTATTTAAAATAGAGGTTATGATTAATTTGGTTGTAATACTCTAAATAGACTTTAGAGGTTTCTGTTCTGTTATTCTATCATCTAAAGGGGGGAGATATATATGCTCTGTTATGTGCCTGAGATGCAATTACTGCCAGGGATGTGGCAATTAAATCTTCCTTATCTGTAAGAGGAGGAAAGAAAGATTCTAAATGGATGGAAAAACAGTGTCTTTAAAGTACTTTTTCTTTAGACCACACAAATGTCTACCAATAATTCTTTTCCCCATCTATCAAAGCATTAAGCTACTGATGAGTGCTGGGATTATTTTAAACTTCCCCAAACCACATGAACTTATATTCTTGTTGGGAAGACTCAACATACACGACTGAATTGGAGAAGAATTGTAATCTAATACATAAGAATGAATGTGATACTATGGGAACAGATTGTATTTTTAGGCACCATTGAAACTTAGAGCAGAGAAAACATTTGTAAGTTGTTATTGTCAAAGCAGCTTTCATAAAAAAGTTCTAAATTTTTATAAAGTTATTTAAGAAAAATTTAAATACTGAAAACAATCCACTTTTAAAAATAATCCTCTTACAAATTTTATGACAATTTCACAAATGATTCTTGTGAGCCAGCTATAGCATACCAGAGTACTGGCCAGATTCAGAGGTGTGCATATCAAATGCCAGGTTAGGTCTCATACTTCCAAATCCTACCACTTTCCTTCTTTGATTTGTAGATAGAAAATGACTTCAGTTTTTTGATTTCCATCCTGGATGCTTTTCAAGAAACAAGATTGTTATAATCCAGGACTTGCTTACCCTCCAAAGACTGTACGCAGAGGGGACAAGGAGACCTACTTCTCACAATGTACTAGAATTTCTGCCTGTTACTGTCCTCCAGTGGGGCATCTGAGTTATTCAGACATGTGAGACCATTAGGTTTTGTGGTTCAGCTGAAGCGTTGGTTGAAGCAATGAGATATTCTAGAATAAGTCAACAGAAGACAGTCTTATTCTTTAGAGACAACATTTTCCCCCAGATATGCTAACATTATGTCCTTTGAAAATCAACTCTATGAGAACATGGAGAAGTCTGCCCATAAGAAAGGAGAATCAAAGAACAGCCTCTATCCTTGATTGAAAAAGAAAGAATCCTAGCTTAGTGGCTATGTACTGGTTAATCCTGGTCTGGGTTCACACTCTTGCCCCCTGTTCTGTGTTTCACTAGATGTGAAACCTCTAGCAAGTGATTTCTTCAATCTTTTGGCACATCTGGATTCCTATATTTTCATGGCCTTGCTGGGCCACTTCTCTGGTGTGATGGAGCAGCCACTCCACCTTCCCCTTGGATTCTCCTCCAGCTTCTCTGATTTCTGGGCCAGATGTGCTTAGTTCTGTTGGCCAAGGACATCTGCTTCTCATGGTCCATGATCAGCTGGCCTGCTGTTTTGGACCTGTGGTAGGGTAGCACATCATGGCAAAAGCACATGGTACATCAAAACCACTTACCTCTTCATGAAGGATTTTCTTTATCATTGTTTTACTGAGAGAAACTTGAGTTGTTTCCAGTTTGGGGCTATTTTTATTAATGCTCCCTTGGATGTTTATATACATGTGTATATAAACATGCCACATGTAGACATTTCTTTGGGTATATACCTAAAAATAGAATTATTGAGTTATGGGGAATACATATGTTCAATTTTAGTGGAAATTGCTAAATAGTTTTTCAAAGTGCACTACTCTTTTTATATTTCTACTACCTGTGCATGAGGGTTTTAATGGCTCTGTTTTGTACTATCTTTCATTCTAGTTTTTCTTGTGGTATATTGGGGTATATTTTATTGTGAGTTTATTGTTTAATTATATTAGTGAATTAAAGATCCATCATAGAATTTTTGTTCTTTAGGTTATTATCCCTTTATCACTTTAGATATTTCTTACTGTAATATTTGTGGCTACTGTTTTTTTTAAATTGTGGGCATGGCAGGATTTCTCTATTTTTAAATTTCAATTTTTCTGAATATTTATGTTTTAAATATGTGTTCTGTAAGCAGTATATAGTTAAATAGTTGAATATTGCTTTTATACAATTGAGTAATCTTTGCCCTTATTATTGAACATTTAAGTTCATTTACATTTACTTTTACTATTCTTAATTTGAGTTTAAATCTATTTGCATTTGGGTTTTTTTCCCCACTTGTTTTTTTTCTTTAATTCCATTTTTGTCCTTTTCTAGACTTCTATTGGATGAATTGATTTTTGCCAATCTCAGCTGCACATCCTTTGTCATACACCCCCCCACACTTTTTTTGTTGTTGTTGTTATTGTTATTTTACCACAAAGATCAGCAGTTTTTCTCTGTAAAGGATCAGATACTCAACTTCAGGGATCTGTGGGCCAACAGGCAAAATCAAGGATCATGTGTATTTTCTTATTTAACATGAAAACAAATTTCAACAGATTTTTTATTTGTTAATTTCAATAAAATGAAAGTAATTAAGTAATTTTTTTTCTTTATTGGCAATACAGGTCTACTGATGAGAGAGAGGAGTGAATTCATTCTTTGGGAGAAGACATTTCACTTGTTTTGGGTTCATATTTAGTGTTAGCTATTTTTATGGCAGAAATGTGGGCTCCTAGCTTTCTCTAAAACACAGTGAGATTTCTCTTGGGAATGCACTAGAATATGCTGTCTGCATCTCTGTTTAGAAACTCGACAGTGATTCTCATTGTGCTGGATAACTTTTCATATGGAGCAGCTTGTTAAGAGCATAGTCTTTGGGATGAGATTCTCTGTGTTTGGAATTCAGCAGAACTAATCATCTGTGTAACCCTTTATTGTTTATTTAACCTATCTGGAAGCACCAGCTGCTGCTTCTACAGAATGAGTAATAAACTTCCTTCCAAAAGTTGTTATAAAAGACTTAAATATTGTAAAGATTAAGTGCAAAGATCTGGAACAGTGTGTGACACATCGTAAAGCAAAAATGACCACTCAATGGATTTTTCCCTACCATTTAAGAATATAAAACAATTCTCATCTTGCAGGCCGTAGAGAAAACAGGTATGAGTTGATTTGGTCCTTTGCTCGTACTTTGCCAGTACCTATTCTAGATATTACAGTATAAACCTTTTACTCATCAAAGTCTAATAGAGATTAGTATTTTTATAATTACTACTTTTTCATCTCTTAGTAACAATTTTAAACCTCCTCATTCCTTTCAGATTTCTTGCCCTCATGGTCACACAATTTAATGCTGTATGTGTTTTAAATTCCATAAGACACAGATGTATTGTTTTGTAGAATCAAATTCTTTTATATTTTCCTCATACTTGCTCTTTCCACTGCACATTGTTCCTTTCTACATATTTATGATTATTTTCTTTTGCCTGGTAAACTTTCAGTATAAATACTACATACTGTCATGAGTCTTGTTGCCAATAATTTTTCTCTACTTTTGTGTATCTGAAATCATTTTTGTTGACGTTTTACATTTAAGGGGCTTTTTGAGATTAATGGTGAAGTTACTTTGATTTTAAAACTTTAAGAATCATTCAATTGTTCTCCTATTTCATTCATTTCTGTTAAGAAATTGATTTTGTTTTTGTTTTTGTTTTCCTATGTGAGAGGTCATTAGTCTCTAAAGGTTTCTAAGATTTTTTTTTTTCTTTTGAGTGTTCAGAAATGTACCTATATATGGTTTTATTTATTTTGTTGGGGTTGGTAGAACTTCTTACTTTTGTCACTTGCTATCTTTGATTAGTCTTGGAAATTCTTGGTCTATGTCTTAAATACTTGTTCTTCCCTTCTCTGTTTTTTTTTTCTTGTTGAGATTTCAGTCATATATGATAGACCTTTTCACCATGTCACACATTTCTCTTGTATATATATATATATATATATATATATATATATATATATATATATATATCTGCTTTCATTCAAGTATTTTCTATTGACTTATATTCTGTTTCACCAATCCTCCTTTCTATTGTCTTACATACTATGATGCATTCTTGAGCCTAGTTATTATGTATTACAACATATAAACATTCATAGTTGTGTGATGAGTAAGGTATGGGAACACTATAAAAATTCTATTAAAGGTATGTGACTAGTTTGCTTATTTGTTATTTTTCTCCTAGGATGTAAGACTCCTGAAGACAGGTTAATATTTGTTTTATTCATTGCTGGTACATAGCATAACTTCAAGGAATATTTTTTTATGAGTTAGTGCTTGGTACATGAAGTTGTAAAGTTTGCAAGTTTATGTATATCTTGCATGGTTATTATGAGAATTAAATTGGAATGTAGAAAGCATAACATTTAGTATGTTTTTCTTCATTTTACTTCTTTGCAGACAATATTTAAGTAGTGTAGTAACATGACTACTTCAATGACATGTAAAAATGCATTTTCTCATTTATAATAGGACACTTGAGATATACATATTCAATAATTTGCTTGATGTAGTGATTGAGCTAGAGTGAAATCTCAGGGTTCTTTGCTTCAAGCCACATATAAATAACATGTATGGAGTGAATGTTTTCTTTGCCCTCTCATTGCTAAAATTGTGTAACTCATAGTTCTCTCTTCTTCCGTACCTTCAAATATCCTCTAAGTTGAATCCATCATGAAAAATTACAAAATGATTTTAAATACAATATGCACACACACAAATATATATATACACATTTATATATATACAAATATATATATACACACACACACACTCATTCCCACAAACATATAAAACAGAATTACATAATTTAAGGGGTATAACAGTAGTAATTTACATGGATTTTTAGAGTGTTTATTTTGATAACAATTAAACATAAGTTATAATTCAAAATATATAAAAATTATATATATATATAATTTTTGAAATTGAGGTTTTGGACTTGCAATCCATTTCCAATGCTAATCTTAAATTACTTATTGATGAAGACAGTTATGTTTATGTTAATCCTCCTCCTGGTAGTTAATCACAGTGGTAGGTGGCTGTCACCTTCCAGTATCATTAGTTCCCCCTGTTTTTTGTGCTTGCCCTTTTGACTGAGCACACTTTATTACAGAGTATTTTTAAAAGGAAAAGAAAAGTTTTCCGAATTCAATATATCTTTTTAATTACATTTGTAGGAAGTGGGGGGAGGAAAGATTTGCACAAGGGGATACTGCTTTAAATTGTACTCTAATTACTCACACATGCAAATTTAATACGTTGCCAAAGTTGTGATGCCTTATTTGGGTGTATTTAAAAATGCAGTTTTGGAAATATTTCAATGGCTTAACACATTGAAAAGAATCGGCCAACAATATACAGTGTAGTATTATAAAGTACGTATAATTTCTTAATACCTTCTAAGTTTTAGGTGTTTTAATAATTGCATTATAACAATTGTTATAACAGGTGGTTAAGGTTATATTTGTATTCATTTTACAGGCATTAAACCAGTTTCAATTAGAATTAAGTTTACACAGAACTTATTGAATAACCTGCAAATATAAATTCATCAAACAACCTCTTTAACTGTCATACAAGTTAACAACTCATCTTGTCCTTCAGTTTTAGACTACTTAGAGCTACAGCAAAATGCAGTTTCCCCCCTTTCTATTCATTTCTCTTTCTTTTTATGGCTGTTTGCTGTGGTACATGAGTGTAAATCTAGTGACTTGGGAGACTGAGGCAGGAGGATTGCAAGTTGGAGGCCAGCTTGAATAACTTAGTGAGATCTTGTCTCAAAAAATAAAAAAGGGTTAGAGATGTAGCTCAGTGGTAAAAGCACTGGTTCAATCCCAGTAGCAAACAAAGAAAAATAAAACATTTTATAAACTTTCTTTTTGTATGAAACAACATAGTTTGAGGGGAAATCCCACAAATAAATCTTAAAGCTATTATACCTTTGTTTCTTCTTTCTTATTTTTTTCAATAACTTTTTATTTAGGTCTCTAAGGAACTTCTGCATATAGGGGACATTTCTGAGAACTCCATCATAAGTATTAGATATAACATCTCTTAGTCTGGGTTGTGATTAACTGCATTGAATGGCTTTCAATCTGAAAAGAGTGTGTTTTAATTTATGTATTAAATATATAGAATTTGTGTATCCATGATCCTACATCTGTAATGTGTGTGTTTGCACATATTGGTGGATTTGTATCTTACAAAATATGAGAGGAGAAAATATGGGTTTACTTACAGGTGGACTGTTCAATGCTGATTTATATATAAAATTGAATTTTTTGTACCTCTATGGGTGTTTTGATATCTGATCATCACTCTACACATCTGTCTTGCTCCCTACCTTATCTCTTTCTTTGTCTCCAGTTTTCCTAGACTCAAACAACCATTCAGATCTGAAAGACTTCATGGTTAGATCTTTTCTTTAATTATGTGGTTTGCAATTTGTTCCGTGACAAATACTCTAATCTGGGGTTGTAAAAGTCCCAGAATCAGTAAAGTGGAAAGGAACTGGAGTAATGGGGGATATGAAAAGATGAAGCAAAGAAGGTTGGGCACCAATTCTCTGTAAAGCTATGATATTTCTATTTCTACCAAAAGGGCAATTGTGCTGCAATTTATATTCATTTTTCATAAGGGCGTGAACCATCTGGTTTCTCTTGTTTTTCCCTCTTTGCTCATTTACATCTGTTGCTTCTTCATTCTTCTACATGAGCTTACATTCCATTTTTGATGTTCATTTCCACGAAAATTCCATATTTATGAGAATGCCTAGATTTTACCTGTAGGTCTTCTATAATAATTGCAGTGAAATAGCCGCCAAGGTCCACAAGAAAAAGCACAATCAGATTAGATGTGCTCACTTCCATGGAAATCCCTGGCAAGGAATAGCTGCCGGCCATGTTTGGCCTATCTAGGCAGTCATTTGAAGGGAGCACCAGAGCTAGCAGGCTGACACATCCTTCCTACTTGGGTTGCCACATTAAGTGTGCTTAGCTATTTGTAAAACTATCTGGAGAGAAATAGCATGTTAAATTGGAAACAGATGGGCAGAATGACACATGTAGCCCTGGAATTCACAATGCAGTGCAGCCGAGATCAGTCAGGTTCTTGACATCCTGACAGTCTTGTCTCTGTAGGAAAGGAAAGGAAAACACAGAGACCTGGTTTGGGTGGTGGCGAGTTCACATTTGGGGCCATTTGCATTCATATTTTCTTAGATTGGTTTCCTTCAGTTTCCCCTTACGTAGATCTTTCATCCACACTCTTCTCCCATCCATCATCCCCACTTCCCATCTTACCTCCATCCTATCACCACATTGGGTCCCAACCAATCCATTTAAATTAAAGTCAAAACTCTGGATAGCAGGTTAGAGAAAATGTGAAAATGTTCATCATCCCCCGACACCCCACCACCCATTATGGAGTTTCTTCATGATCTCTGCAATTACCAAGCTTACTAATGAGTACAGATTTAAAATAAAACATTCCAAGTGTAATCTTATAAAGGCTATATTCATACTGTTGACTATAAAGCCAGTGAAGAAGCAATCTAAGTAAAAATCAGTAGTTTTGATTCCTGTAAACAACATCTTAAAATGTATTTAGTGTCACAGCTAAAATACAAATATACAAAGCAGATTATACCACACAGTAAGAGATTAGCACATCCCACTAACTCTACTGATAGCTGTAGTTATATTAAAAGCATTAATAGGATAAATTGTAAATGAATTTGGACATTTTCTCAGGCAGTCAGTGGTGTGTTGTATTTTATAGATGATGGTCCATGGTAGCCTTCTGTTTCATCTTGGCTTTACATTAAACTGCTCTTTTCATTTTATTTTTTAAGAAGATGGGAGGATTTACATTAGGTTATCATTAAAATCCTGGCTGGATTCAAGGGTACACAGCGGCCTCAAATGGGATAAGTACTTTTGGTAAGTTAATGAGAAAAAGGGAGCTGTATGAACTGGATTGGAGAGAACCTTACAAAGGTGGGTTAACCTGTGGTGCGGGCTGTCATTAAAGAGGTAGGATAAGGACAGGTATTAGAATGAGAATCAGTAGAGGCTTTTCTGAGGTGTCACAAAAGACACTTCAACTTTAAAAAAGATAGTGAACAAAATATCTAGGGACAAATACAATTAGAACCTTCAGTGTGAAAGAGGAAGTTAGTAACAATAGAGAGAAGGACAATCTCAAAAAAAGATTTCTAAAGTGCACAAAAAATAATCTTTTTGAAAATCAGAATACAAGGTACTGCTTATGATTTGTGTGAAGCAACATGTCTTTAACAGTGTGTGTGTCTGTCTAAATCAGTGTTCTCAATCTCAGCACTATTGACAGTTTGAATGGAATAACTATTTGTTGTGGGGGTGGTCTTGCACTTTGTCAGGTGTTAAACAGTGTCCTGTCTCTACCCACTAGATATTGATAATGTCCCCATTGTAGGCATGAAAATTTTAAAAAAAAATGTCTCCATATAGACATATGCAAGACAAAGATCCTGCCTTAAACGTCTTCCAAATTGGTAGGAAAGACAGAAAACTATTAGAAGTGACTTAAAGCTTATAGCAGCTGTCCATTAAAGTTCATTCTCCCCTTTCTTTCACCATGCTAAGCCACATGACTTCTGACCTACACTAAATTTCTAAATTCTAATACACCATATGGTGTAACAGCCCCTTGAGTAAGTTCTTCCCAATAGTCCAGAAGAATTAATGATGTATTCAACTTCTAGGCCTGGCTCATAAAGCCTTCCTCATATGGTAGAACTTCGTGTAGGTTGAAATACTATGATAAAGATTTAAGTATCTAGAGCAATTTTGGATGCCATGGGTTAAAAATGGCAGAGATGAAGTTTGGGTCCCCAAATAACTATACAAAGCAAAGTCTCCTTCCCTGGCTTTAAGCTGCAAGATTTGCCTGGACTATTTGTTGAATAAGAAATGAACTCCTACTGTGGTTAAGTCATGGCATTTGGGTTTAGTTGTTAAGTAGTTTTGATTAATCAATGAACACAGATGATGTAGGCAGTAGTTCTTTGAGGAGAGATCACTTGAACCGAAATCTAACAGATGAAAACGAAAAGGCAGCCATATGCGCATCTATAAGACTGTTGCTGCTAGTAGGAGTGATAATGGTAATAAGTGCAAAGGAGCTGTCCTTGACTCCTTGACAAGTGACTAGAGACTAGCAATAGATCCCCTGCCACAGAGAAGGTTCATGTTGTCTTGATGCCAATTCTATCATATTACAGCAGAATAGGACAAAATGAAAATATGGCCTCTGGATCTGCCTAGTTTATAAAATATTCTACGGCAACTGGAAGGACTTTATTCTCTTTTCCAAGAGAAAGCATTGACTCCATTCTGCCCAAACTGTTTCAGAAACCTGGCAGTTCAGTTATCAAACACATCCATCACACGGTAGTTATGTATTATTTAGATTAAAAACAATTCAGTTGAATTTGACTTGGGCAGACTGTATCTGCAACAATTTAACATAAATTAATGAGGGTCTTTCCTGCTTCATCTGACACATATTTTAAAAAGCTTACTTTTCATTTGACAAAATGACTAACAATACAAGCTCTGGAGAGGCCTTAAATGTCTTGGTAGTTATTTGGTTAGCTCTTCGTGAAACTTGACTTGGTGCTTAGTGTATGACCGTAATATCTTTAGTTCTTTCTGTAGGCATATATTTTTGCTGTACATACCTGCTATAATTTGGATCATAAGTGTCCATATATTGAAGGCGTAGTCACCTAGCCTGTGATGCTATTGGGTGTTGGGACTTTTAGGAGGTGGGACCTAGTAGAAGGAAGTTAAGTCATTGTGGTTGTTCCCTTGAAGGGTCCTTTGGGAACCCCCCTCCCACCTCCTTGTCACTATGAAGTGAATAGAACACCTCTGCCACATGTTCCCACCATAGTATAATGTGCTGTGACAAGCTCAAAGAAAAGAGGCCAAATGATCATGGATTGAAAACTCTGAACCATGAGCCAAGATAAAAATTTTTCTCTTAAGAGTTAATTATCTCAGGTATTTTATTATAGTGATACAAAGTTGAATAACATAATTTTTCAAATTATCTGGAGATCTCAAGAAGATAAATTTTCTGCAGTGATAGGACTCCTTGAATTAGGAAAACCCCTTTGTTTTCCATACTGTGATATTAACCCCATAATATGACTATTTATGTAAGACAGAGTTTACTTTTTGGATGCAATCAATATTGTTTCATTTCTTTGTTAACAAAAATTATACAGATATGTTGCATTATTTTTAATGTTTAGGCTAAATATACACAGACTAGATAAAATTGAAATAAGCTAAGAAACAACATTACTATATATTGGCATCTAAAATCGAGTAATTTTTCCTTTAAATTCCATTTGACTCAACATGAATGCTTAGATTTTCCCATCTTCACAAGAAAAATGTATTCTTTCATTACCATGTAAGTCAACAAGAGTACAGCAAACAGACCAGTGAAATGCTGAATTGGAAGTCTTGAGGATCTGATGAAAAGTGAAGAAAGCTGAGTCAGTAACATTTTCAAGTTCCAGGTTAGTGTTTTATTCTCATGAGGAACCTAGGAGAATCGGAGACCTGCTTCTTTTTGTGGACTCATTTATTCATTTGTGAACAACCAGTTTCTTGGCTTCTATCTTTCAGAAAATGGTATCATTTTCTATCTAATCACTCAAATGAAAGTTCAAGAGTTATCCTTGACTATTTTTCCTTTCTAGCTTCTTTCCCAGTTATTCATTTTAGTCCCATAGTCTATGTTCAAAAGATACTTTAAATCTATCTACTCATTTCTGTGTCCATTAACAAATCATCATTTCTTTATTGACCTGTAACAACAGATTTCTATTCTTGTTTCTCCATAATTTATTATTCATTCACTAGCCAGAATTTATTTCAGTTTATATGGTACTAGGAATTGAACTCAGGGGTACTCAACCACTGAGTCACATCCCCAGCCTTATTCTGCATTTTATTCAGAGACAAAGTCTCACTGAGTGCCTAGCACCTTGCTTTTGCTGAGACTGGCTTTGAATTTGTGATCCTCCTGCCTCAGCCTCCCAAGCTGCTGGGATTATAGGCGTGTGACACCTTGCTTGGCTCAGAATTATATTTTTAAAAAACTAAAAAGTCCAGATCTCTACCTGCTTAAAAATTCCCAGTGGTTTTTCTATGACAGTTAAATAAAACCCAAATCTCTTGCCTAGACTTATAAACACCAATGTTCTATTCCTTGCTTGTCCTTCCTAGTTTGTTTTATATTCCTCTTCCTTACTCCTTACTTTACAATTATACTGAATAGACCGAATGTGTTCCCACTTTAGGGTTCTGTACTGACTTCTTCTTTTTATTTATTTATTTATTTATTCTAATTTGTTATATATGGCAGCAGAATGCAATTCAATTCATATTACACATAGATAGCACAATTTTTCATGTCTCTGGTTTAACACAAAGTAGAATCACACCATTTGTGTCTTCATACATGTACTTAGGGTAATTATGTCCATCTCATTCCACCTACTTCCATCTCCCTCCCTGCCTTTGCCCTATCTAAAATTCCTCCATTCCTCCCATGTTCCCCTCACTATTCCTCCCATGTTCCCCCCACCATTCCTCCCATGTTCCCCCCACCATTCCCATTATGGATCAGCATCCTCATATCAGAGAAAACATTCAGCATTTGGGTTTTGGGGATTGACTTATTTCACATAATATCTCCAACTCCATCCTTTTACCTACAAATGCCATGATTTTATTCTCTTTTAATGTTGAGTAATATTCCATTGTGTACATATACCACATTTTCTCTATCCATTCATCTACTAAAGGGCATCTAGGTTGGTTCTACAATTTAGCTATTGTGAACTGTGCTGCTATAAACATTGATGTGGCTGTGTCCCTGTAGTATGCTGTTTTTAACTCCTTTGGGTATAGACCAAGGAGAGGGATAGCTGGGTCAAATGGTGGTTCCATTCCCAGTTTTTTAAGGATTCTCCATACTTATTTCCAGATTGGTTCATTAATTTGCAGTTCCACCAGCAATATATGAGTGTACCTTTTTCCCCACATCCTTGCCAACACTGATTGCCGTTTGTATTCTTCATAGCTGCCATTCTGACTGGAGTGAGATGAAATCTTAGAGTAATTTTGATTTGCATTTCTCTAATTGCTAGAGATGTTGAGCATTTTTTCATATATTTATTGATTGATCGTATAACATTCTTAGAAGTATCTGTTCAGGTCCTTGGCCCATTTATTGATTGGGATATTTGTTTTTTCTGGTGTTAAGATTTTTGAGTTCTTCATATGTCCTAGAGATTAGTGCTCTATTTGTTGTGCGTTTGGTAAAAATTTGCTTCCTTCTGTAGGCTCTCTATTCATCTCACTAATTGTTTCTTTTGCCAAGCAGAAGCTTTTTAGTTTGAATCCATCCCATTTATTGATTCTTGAGTACTTTTTACTCATTAAATCTTTCACATGCAATAGGAGTCTGATTAAAGAAGTCGGGGCCTGATCCAACATGATGGAGATTTGGGCCTACTTTTTCTTCTATTAGATGCAGGGTCTCTGGTTTAATTCCTAGGTTTTTCATCTACTTTGAGTTGAGTTTTATGCACAGTGAGAGATAGATTAATTTCATTTTGTTGCATATGGTTTTCCAGCACCAAAAGAAGAGGCTATCTTTTCTTTCTCTAACCTATGTTTTTGGTGCCTTTGTCTAAGATAACTGTAATTATTTGGGTTTGTCTCTGTGTCCTCTATTCTGTACCATTGGTCTACCAGTCTGTTTGGGTGCCAATATCATGCTGTTTTGGATACTAATGCTCTGTAGTAGAGTTTAATCACCTCTTCTTTTCTGTGGATGTGCCCTCACCTTCTATCTTTCCATGGATGCTCTTGTGTTTACTGCTGTTATAAATGCCTAGACACAGTTCTTGTTACTTTGTAGGCATAAAATAAATATTTGTTGAAAAAGTATTGGTGGGAGAAATGAATCCCTGATGACACATGGTCACATACTTAAATCTTTTGAGGTGATGCAGTTTTTCCTTTTGACTTTTATTACATGAAACTAAGAATCTATTGATCCCTTAGAGAAGAATCAGGCAAATGTGTCCTTTCAAAATGACGTGTCTGCAGATTGCATTTTCAGTTAGTATATCCTGTGTTTATTTTTATGGCATATTTTACAGAAGCAGTGACTGTTCAGAATGAATTGTGCAATAAGAGCAAATTAACCCAAAGTGATAGGAATGGCCTCATTTCCTATTCTCTATATCTCTCATAGCATGGAATTCTTAGTAAGACCAAAGATAAATACCTGAAAGAGGATTGGATCCCAGTACTTTTTACTCATTAAATCTGTCACATGCAATTCTAGAACTTCCAGAGATCAAGCTCTATTTGGTATGTGCTTCTTATCCACTGGCACCTTCTAAACCAGCTTAACCTGTCATTGTATCTTACCTGTATTTTAAAATCCATTTGTTACTGTGTAACATTTAATGGTGTGATTCAGAATGAGACCCTATTTCATTTCTGTGTAATGTTAAAAATGGCAGTGCTAATGTATCAATCTGATAGCATTTTCCAGATACCTGGAAGGTCAACACTGACATCTTTGAAGTTAGTTATAAAATAAAGCAAAGAGAAAGCAAGTTATTTTAGTCAACTTTTTTGCTGCTGTGACTACAAGACCTGAGAAGAAAAAAATTTAGAGAAGGAAAAGGTTTATTTGGGAGCTCATGGTTTCAGAAGTCTCAGTCCATAGACAGCCAACTCCATTCCCTGGGCTTAAGGTGAAGCAGAATATCATGGAGGAAGAATGTGGTAGAGGAAAGCAACTCATCATGAGCAGAGAGCAGAGAGAGACTCCACCCACCAGCTACAAAATATGTACCCAAAATCCCACCTCCTCCAGCCACAAGCTACCTGCCTTCAGTTACCAATCAGTTGTCTCATTGATTGGTTTAGAGTTCTCATAATCCAATCATTTTTCCTCTAAACTTTCTTGCATTGTCTCATACTTGAGCTTTTGGGGGACACCTCACATCCAAACCACAACAGAAGTTAAATTTTATTTCTATATGGTTTCAAGCCAAATGATGCAAATGTTTACAGTGAAGATGTAAATAAAACATCTCATGCTTCAGACCTTGGCTTACTCTAATGTACCTATATCTATGCCTCAGACAGGAAGAAAATTTTAACATCTTTTCAGGCTTAATTTTAGAGTAGGGACTGGCACTAGATGGGTGTTAGTTAACAAAGGTTTTCTGGGGTTTGATTCTGATGATTCATCTAAAATTTATGAAGAACATATGTAGACCTGTACTTTCAAGGTATAGTATGGAACATTAGATTTAAACCCTGTTTACATTATTGATCATGCCAAATTTCTGTTATTTAAATTTCAGAGGACCTTTTGAGATCAAAGGAGAAAAATCTGGCTATTTCTTAATAGCAGTACAGGTTTGCTTTCTATAAACTTCACTTTTTTTGATTTATAAATAGCCTCTTTTTTAATGAAATGTCTTGTATGATGCAATATAATGCTAAACATGTTTTTATCACTATATATATAGTGATTATATATATATATATATATATATATATATATATATATATATATATATATATGAATGGAAATTGTTTGATTATAGCATTTTAAATTTGTAAATTAACAGAAATATTTATTTGAAAAGATCATAAATTACTCTTGTACATTCTTTCCAAATATATTGACCTTTAAAAAGTCTGAGAATGTTCAGTTTTCTTCTGTCTGTAGTCCATGTAAAGCTGCCTGTGTATTTTGCTCCTCGTGTATAGATGTGATGATAATATTCTATCTCAAATAAAGTAAATTAGAACTCAAGATTTTACAAAAGTTTATGCAAGTCCTAAGGTATAGGAAAGTTGTATGGACAATAAGTGTGGATTCTTTGCAGGTTTTCTCAATAAATTATCTCACTTGAATGCTCTCTCCCTTTTTTCCTAGTTCTGGTTTTGAAGGTGATATTTCCATTCTACTGAATTCTAATCAAAAGGTGGATATAATGCAGCTGAAAGGAAAGGAAAAAAACTGATTTAATTGAGCCAAAAAAAATTGTAAAATGGCCAAACTTCCAACTAGGACTTTGCCCATTTCTGTAGCCTCTGAGCTACACTATCAATTGCTGTCAACACTGTCTATGTGGAAAATTGCATTGACATAGGATAATTGATTCTGCAATATAATTGCAACAAAATGAGGCAAAATAGCTCATCCAGGGCATGCAATACCTTAAATAGCCAGAAGCCCAGACATAAAGTAGAACTCAGCAAGCGTACTTCAAAACACATATTTTGGAACTGAAATGAGACAGGGTGTAAGGGGAGGTTTTTTTTTTTTTTTATTTTTCAGTTGAACCTGATGATCAGCTTATAGTAACAATTTCATGCTGGTTAAAAAAAGAAGCAAAGAATGCTTTTGAATGCTGCCTTTTCTGTCACCACATTGAGACTGGAAAGGCTTAGTTTCTTCAATGGGCAGTAACCCAGGGCATCTGACACTGGATATGGTGTCTTGAAATGAATACCCTGGACGATGCTGCTACCACTGTAGTCAGGAGCTCTGTCTACTTCCTGCATGAGAAATCTGTTTTTATTCTTCTCAAATAAGATTCAGATAACTAATTGTTATGTCTTGTTGGTGAATGGGAATAAACCTGGAAATCAATGATAAAAGAAGGAAGGAAAAATCCTACATCACATGGAAAATGAACAATATGTTACTGAATGATCAATGGGTTACAGAAGACATAAAGGAGGAAATAAAAAAAATTCTTAGAGATAAATGAAAGTACAGACACAACATATCAGAATCTATGGGACACAATGAAAGCAGTTTTAAGAAGGAAATTCATTGCCTGGAGGTCATTCCTCAAAAAAAGAAAAAAACCAACAAATAAATGAGCTCACACTTCATCTCAAAGCCCTAGAAAAGGAAGAGCAAAACAACAGCAAATGTAGCAGAAGGCAAGAAATAATTAAAGTCAGAGTGGAAATCAATGAAATTGAAACAAAAGAAACTATTGAAAAAATTGACAAAACTAAAAGTTGGTTCTTTGAAAAAATAAATAAGATCAACAGACCCTTAGCCATGCTAACGAAGAGAAGAAGAGAGAGAACTCAAATTACTAACATATGGGATGAAAAAGGCAATATCACAACAGATGCTACAGAAATACAGAAGACAATTAGAAATTATTTTGAAACCCTATATTCCAATAAAATAGAAGATAGTGAAGACATCAATAAATTTCTTAAGTCATATGATTTGCCCAGACTGAGTCAGGAGGATACACACAATTTGAACAGACCAATATCAATGGATGAAATAGAAGAAGCCATCAAAAGACTACCAACCAAGAAAAGCCCAGGACCAGATGGGTATACAGCGGAGTTTTACAAAACCTTTAAAGAAGAATGAATACCAATACTTTTCAAGTTATTTCAGGAAATCGAAAAATAGGGAGCTCTTCAAAATTCATTCTATGAGGCCAACATCACCCTGATCCCCAAACCAGACAAAGACACCTCAAAGAAAGAAAACTACAGACCAATATCTCTAATGAACCTAGATGCAAAAATCCTCAATAAAATTCTGGCGAATTGGATACAAAAACAAATAAAAAAACACAAATAAAACATAAGATTTAGATGGGTGGACATAACCAAACATGTTTATCTTTTCACATATATGTTGATATTTTATATTAAGTTATATAATCCTTTGTAGTTGGCATATTCCTTCTTAATAAATTATAAAAGAATCTAAGGAGATTAGTTAATATACATAAAGAAAATAGATGTTAATATAAGTTTTCCTATAAAAAGTTTTTGAGATATGAAATTTATTGGTAAAGTTTTTAATTATATATATATGCATTAAATTTATCAAAATTTATAAAAATAAATTTTAAAAGAGCCTGAGTTGGAGTACAAATTAATCTTTAAACTTATCTATCATGGAAGAAAAGGTGAACATTTAATATGAACAATAATAAAGATTTTAATTCTAATTGTCATATTCTTAAACTAGTCCAATGATGTAGGGATATAATCCTACATTTTAAAAAAAATTGGAATTGCAAATGTTGTTTGCACTATTAGGCAAACTCACAATTCCAGATACTTAAATCTTTTTTTTTTTTTTTTTTTTTGGTACTGGGGATTGAATTCAGGGACACTTGACCACTGAGCCACATCCCCAGCCTTACTTTATATTTTATTTATAGGAAGGGTGTCATTGAGTTGCTTAGCACCTCATCACTGCTGAGGCTGGCTTTGAATCCTCCTACCTTAGCCTCCCAAACTTCTGGGATTACAGGCCTGTGCCACCGTGCCTGGCAGAAACCTATATCTTGATCCAGTTTCTACCACTGTAGAGGGCAGTCTATCTGCTACCTCTTTTTTTCCTTCCTTATGTAGCCTTTCTGATTTCCTGGCTCAGACACAGGCTCTTCTGATCACTGAAGGTTATCACTGAAATAGATAAAACATTTAATTTTCCTCTGTCATAGGTCATTTGAAGTTGAACTCCTTCAAAATAACCCATTAAATCCTGCTAGTCTATCCCACTTTTCTAAATGATCAAATACTAAATCCCAACTGCCTAGAAACAGTATAATTCCATAAAGGTCAAAATTATTCAGTTCTCTTTCCCCAAAGTAAAACAGCTTTTATTGTATCCCATTCTTGTGTTCTTCTTCCTATTATAGAGATTTATCATTCAAAACAATTAATAGCTAAATGTGGGTAAAATAACTCATATATATTGAATCTTTTCTATGTTAGACATTTCATGTGCTAATACAGTGCATGAGTGCAGTGAACACAGTTCAAGTTATTGCAAAACTTATGAATAATTGAGCTGTTTTGTCAATTTGATTAGTCTGTTTAAAACCCTGTTCTGACCAGCATGAAGCTTTATAAAAGAATGGAACCATTGGTGCTTGAAAACATACATTTAATAGAACTGAGTAGTATATACCCTGATTCAGAGTTTATAAGTAGAGTTTGAAAAATGACTTAAAAATTGACTCGCAAGTTGATTCTTGAAACATATAGAGTAGTTCTTAACCTCATTTGATTTTCATTACCATTCTCCTGTGGAAAATTTTAAACATTTTTCTCCTAATTGCTGCCATTGTCCCATGATATTTTAATACCACAGATATATTTTATATCTTCTTTTTTACCATGACTCTTGAGGGGCCACAGAGCATTATAAAATGTTTTACCCTTTTAGGTGTAATATTTGCATTGGTGAGACAGCATGATATAGATGGTTTCTAGAATTTCTCACCCTACCCCACCCTCACCGCATTATTACTTATTCAGAAGAGCAGGCAGAGTGGAGCAAGCACAACTTGGACTTGAATTCTTTGGACTTGGATTCACAAATTTTGCCTGGATTCTTGTTCTATCATTTGTTCCTAATGAGAACTTGGGCAAAATACATTTAAGCCAGAATTAGACAGGCAGTCAGTATAGATAGGTAAATCAAGTCAGGTCGGATCAAGGAGGCCAATTTTGAGTGGGTCCAGGAAGTTGGAGACTGTCCCTTGAGAGATTGAAATGTTGATTTCTTCCGAGCCCTTCCTCCACCCTTATCAAGAACCTGCACCTGCTCCAACCTGTTGCCAAGGTAAACTGTCCCATGGATTGCCCCTGCCTACAGAGAGCTATAAGATTGTTAATGTGCCCTAGGCTGCTCCATACTGCCCTTCCCCCTTCTGCCCAGCTGTTTCTCACCTGGCTATCCCACCTAGCATTCCTGAGCTTAGTCATGTACCCAGGGAGGAGAAAGATAAGGGGAAGAGGGCAGGAGAACAAAGGAAGCCTAGGACATATTAAAAGGGCAGAACACCTGGCTTCTTGGGATCCCAGGATACCAGCTTTGGCCCCCTCTCCCTCCCAGGAGAAGTCTATGTTACCCCTTTTTAAATAAACCCTGCTTTATATGCTTACCTTGGTGTGCTTCTCTAATGTTCAGACTTCAACATTTGAGGGAGCAGAACTTGTCAGAATAATCGGTGGTATCAAGAGCATTGGTCAAAGCTTTGGGAAACTGAAACTCTGAACTACCTAGATATGCACTTTTTTTTTCTTTTTCTTTCTTTTTTCCTTTCTTTCTTTCTTTTTAATGAGAGGGCTCATTTACAAGTTTCATTTTAGCCTTTCCAGTCTGTGGTTTTATAATACTTTTCTAGGCCCTTCCAGGGGCATACAAGAATTAATCATGTTTTTAAAATTCTGTTGGCACTTTTATTCTCAGTGCACAACATTTTATAATAGTGTTTTTCTCCTTTTCACATCCTTGACAACCTGAATATTAAGAGCTAATGACCACATGTAGCCATGAGTTGTACCTATTGGCCCAATAAGAAGACAAAAAAATTGGATTGAAAATTGCATTACCTAGTGATTTGCTGGGAATCATTTTTCTGGAAAAATAGATTGAAGAAACTTAAGCATGTTTCTAATTCCACTTTATTTCCAGTTATTGTAGCATGGAAATATAAATGATATCAGATAATTATAGCTTCTTTTAAAGAATATTAGTGAGTACATTATTGCTTTTCCATGACTGAAGTGTTAATGTTGGTCAGGAGTTACTGCACAGTAGAAAAAGGCAAAACCCAGAGCAGCAAATTACCCAATCACTGGAAGCAATTCTGTTCCCAAGGAATGCCAAAGAGCTTCCTTTTGTGAGATAACAAAGGTAAAGCAAGGAACTGACTTTAAGCTCTTCTTGTAGCTCTTATATTTTATGTATATATAATATTAGTATTTTTATTTGTGATTATTTCAAGCAAACAAAAATTCATAAAGAATGCTCGAATAAGCAGTCATGTATTCATGATTAGTTATCCAAAGGAAATGTTGCAAGCTCAGTGGAATCCCTTTGTGTCTTTTCCTATTGCTATTCCTTCCCTTTATCATCTCCATACAATCTATTTTCATTTTCATTTTTTGCACATGCATGTCTCTTTTAATAATATTAGAATCATTTTGCATATTATACATGTATAAGGTGAATATCACAACATGTGTTTTTCTGAAATTTGCTTTATTTTACCCTATGTTATATGTATGAAATTTTATTTATTTTTGAATTTTGTATATTATTTTGAATGGTTAAATTGTTTTATACAAGGATATACCCTTTTGTACTACAATATGCTATTATTTCATCAATAAATAATTGATCTGATTTATATTTGTTGCATATTTGTTAGTCACTTTAAAGGTGATGGACTTCAAAATCTCTTGAAATAATCATACTGAAATTTGATCCACTTTCTCATTAATTTATTGGTAAATGATATTTAAATTTCTTCCTATCTAAAGAAAGTATTACGTCTTAAAAATTCACTGTTCTTCTCCTCATGAACATTAAAATCTAATGGGAAGACTAGTCTTTTTATCTATCTATCTATCTATCTATCTATCTATCTATCTATCTATCTATTTATTTCAACATGACAATAGTGGAATGCCTTACACTCATTATTACCCATTTACAGCACGATTTTTCTTAACTCTGTATAAGAAGTACATTCACACCAAAATTATGCCATTATACATGTACTCTTTTTTTGCATTATAATTCTTAATACGCATATATACCACAGTTTTTCATATCTCTGTTTGTATATAAGGTATGTTGACACCATATTCAGACTAGTCTTTTTTTAAAAAAAATTTGCTAGTGGGGTTTGAATCCAGGAGTGCTCTGCCACTGAGCTACATCTGCAGCCCTCTTTCCTTTTTTGTCAGGATCTACCTATTGATTTCCTTATATAGATTAAAACAGCAAATCCACTGGATCAAAAATTTCTAATGATGCAGAAATTTTGAGTGGTGTTTGAGGGTTGGGAAGACACATAATAAAATAATTGAGAAAAATCTAAAGTCTATTTACAGATGGTTTGTGCTGTGGAGAAACAATGGAAGGAAACAGGAGGCTTGGCAGTGAGGGAACATTGCTATTTTAAATATGCTGACCATGGTAGTCCTTAGGGAGAAGGTGACATTTGAATAGATTCAAGAAGAAAGTAATGGAAGGTGAAAGAAAGATCAAGCTTCATTTTCAAAGAATGGCTGAGTGAGGGAGGAGAGGAAGAGTAGGAATTGAGATTAGAAAGAGAAAGAAAGGGAGGGACAGTTTTTGTTTTTGCCATTGTAAATAATTTGGTCTTGGAGTGAGAGTAGTAAAGGTGGCATTATCCAACTCATGTTTAAATAGGGTCGTCTGCAGACTGCATTGAAAATAGGATGAATTGGGCACAAGAGCAGAAGCAGGAAGGCCAGTTAGGAGGCTTGTGTAATAGTCCTAGTGAGGAATCATGGTGGCTGGGACAAGGGTTTGCATCAGTGCAGGTAATGAGAAGTTGTATTATTTTGAAGATCTAACCTACAAGATTGCTAGTGGGTTGATATGGGGGTAAGAGAAAGAAATGAAGTGAGAGTAACTGGAAACTTTTTGATATGAGCACTTGGAAAGATACTTTTGCCATTTCTTAGGCAATAGGGTTGTGATGTATTAGGGTTTCAATGGATATTGATACCTCCGGTTATCAGTGAGAAGTCCTGCTTCCTCACATGTTGAAGTCTGAACATTAGAGAAGCACACCAAGGTAAGCATATAAAGCAGGGTTTATTTAAAGAGGGGTAACATGGACTTCTCCAGGGAGGGAGAGGGGGCCATATCTTGTATCCTGGTATCCCCAGAAGCAAGGTGTTCTGCCCTTTTTATATGTCCTAGGCTTCCTTTGCTCTACTGCCCTCTTCTCCTGAGCTTCTTTTTGCATACATGACTAGGCATTTGATTACACCTAGAATGCTAGGTGGGAGGGCTAAAAGGTGGGAAACAGGTGGGCTGAAGGGGGAAGGGCAGGGTGGTGTGGCCAAGGACACTTTAACAACCTTATAGCTCCCTGTTGGGAGGGGCAATTCCTGGGACAGGTTACCATGGCAACAGGTTGGAGCCAGGGCAGGTTCTTGATAAGGGTGGAGGAAGGGCTGTGAAGGAATTACCATTTCAATCCCTCAGGGACAGTCTCCAGTTCCCCGACTCACTCAAAATTGGCTTCTTTGATTTGACCCTGACTCTTACCTATTTATGCTGACTGCCTAATTCTGTATTCAATATTAGGTCATCTATGATAATAAGTAGAATAGGCAATGGGTACAAAAGAATGTGGTTACATGTACATTTAGCTTACTTTGTGAGGTTTGCCATAACAAAGTACTACAGACAGGGTAGCCTAAAGAACAGAAATATATTTTCTCATAGTTCTGAAGGCTAGACCTGTGAAATCAGGGGTCTCAGATAATATCCCATTGTCTCTGAGTAAGTTCATTCTTGTGAGGCCTTTCTTTCCCATGAAACATTTACATGGACAGAAAAAAAAGGAATGAAAGTTATAGTGATATTGGAGCATAACAGAAGACACCCTTTTGACTTAAGTTCATGTTACATTTCTTAGAAAATAGATATTTAAAAATTTTTTTTTTTTTTTTGTATTTGTAGATGGACAGAATGCCTCACACATGCTAGGCAAGTGCTCTACCACTGAGCCACAGCCCCAGTCCCAATATTTTCAATATGGAAAAATAACTTGGAAAATCTTGTGATTGACTGACTTTTGTGTTCCCTTCTTTATATCTTCCTGGTTTCTTTGTACAAATTACTATTTGAGCATTTATCATACTATGCAATATTATAATTGTTTATACAACTGTCTATCTTATAAAAAGGTGAATCCCTTTGATGAAAAGTCATGGATGCTATCAAGTGCTTGTTATTATTTACTAAAATGATGTTGGGCATATAATGAACATCAGTCAATTATTATTGAATAGATTCAAAAAAATGAAGAAATATCAAGTGTTTTCACTGGCCAGAGTTAAGCTGGACACTGTCAGGTATCCTTACTTTCTGTGTCTTGTAACAGAAGGTGAGGGCTGGTTGGCTTTTGAAATCTAATGGCACCTGAATCCAGCAGTTTGTGAATTGTGCCTTGAATATGTTTGTGGCAATAACCTCTTGCTGTTACTACACAGTATAAGAAGATTATATTACTGCTGCCCGCACCCCCCCCCCCCACTTTTTTTAGTATCCTGATATACTCTAGGATATTTGACTGAGAATAAATTGTATATCTGCCCTAACCTGAGTTCAGGGGGAAGAGCAGCTTAGGACATTTTTCCATGAGCGGGGGGAGAATTTGTTGGCAAGCTCACATAAAAATATTCCATTTCTCAAATGATCCCACCTGCAAATGAAATCCATGATTGTTATTTATTATTTGTGGAACACAGGCTCTATACTTAATGCTATTTAAAACACACACACACACACACACACACACACACACACACACACCACTAAAAGTATCCAGAAACAAAAACAAAACACAGGGGACTTCATGGTCCATTCCTCAGGGCTTAACAATCCACACCAGGCACAGTAATGCAATTCATATAAGAGTAGAAAAGTGGTTGCATCTCAGAAACATTAAGTTCTTGAAGATTTTTTCTGATTACTGATGACTTATGACATTTTGTTTGAAAATTTTTATCAAAATGAAGAATTTTCAAGAGGAAAAAAGGAAAGGAAAAAACGTGGTAGTGAAATGATAGATCTGATTTTAGGGTGAACTCAAAGTACCCTCTTTGTATAGTTAAACACTTGATTAAGCCTAAGTAAAGAAGCTTGTATTCATAGACTAATTTTAAGTCTCGTCATTTTAATATATTTCTTAATATCAATCTTTGTAATAATGATGGACACATGATAGGTTCCAGTATTTTTGGGGAAAAATGTGATAAAATCTCAAGTGAAATAAATAAGTAGAATAAACCTAGAGGAAAAAATTTTTCCCCAAGATTTTGCCAAACTTTAATCTATGTGTACTTGATTGAAAGGCAATGACAGAATGTGCAAGAGATTCCAGACAAAGAGCAGAAGATTTGGATTAGACATGCAAAAAGCTAATGGTTTTTCTTGAAGACAGCAGGGCATTGCAAATAATTTGTTAAGGATGTCAGGCTTAGGGAGGCTTAGAGTAAGAAATGAACACCTGAAAATGTTTCCAAATAGCATAGCTTGGAAAATAGATTTAGAGGTTGAACCATGCATTTTCCTCAGCAGCTTTTATAGATTGGAAGCAGAGGCTACAGTCAGATCATCATCTTGTTCTATAGATTCAAGAAACCAATATGTATACTCTGAACTTGCTCAGTATGTCTATCCAAATTCTGCATTCTGTATCTGGGAAAATAGTCACAGGAGACTTAGGGACCTAGCATGTAATGGATTTGAGCTTAAACTAGTTCATGCAGTACTTGAACTAGGAATTTAAAGAACAAGGTTCATTGTTTTCACTCCAAGTTCTTTTGTATTGTTAGAACCACCTCATTATACTCTATATCTTTATTAAAACCTTCAAATATAGAAATTCATGTGATGGAATGTATGAGTTACATATGGGCTGCTGCTGTGTTTCTTTGGTGCTCCAAATCTTTTGTAGAATCTTTCCTGTGAACTCCCTGAATGGAAGCATGCAGAATAGAGGATTCTGGAAAATGCTATTCAAACTAGCCCTGTGGACAAATTAGGAAGCCAACAGTTCTACTTCCAGACATTGATAATTTATCCATGCATTTAAAAACAACGACAAGATAACATATTTGACCTTTCTTTTCTCTCTAGCACCTTCCCCCTCCTACCCTTTCTCCCTTTCTTTATTCTCTTTCTCTTTCTGTTGCTGAATATCTTACTTTAACCATATTCTTTTTTACCCTGTAATTTGACATCTACTTTACTATTTATTGCAACATTTCTCTGGAAATGTTAGACTAATAATTCTAATAAAAGGGTTTTGCAAAAGCCTTTCTTCTTTGGCTTTCTGCCATGTTTAACATAGTTGATTAAAACTTTTACTTCGAATCTATTTCCTGAAGTGACTTTTTGGTTTTCTTACGTCTTTGATCACAGTATTCTTAGTTTCCTTTTTATCCCCCTCTTCTGCTAATTTTAACTATTTCCTAAAACTGAATTCTAGGCCTTAACTTTCTTATTACAATTTAGAAGCATAAGTTAATTTTCAAAAATTTGATTATTATTTCTTTATTAGTGATCCCAAATCTATAACTTTAGGTTCATGCATTTATTTGACTTTCTAGCCATCATCTGTATGTAACCAATAGATAATTTGTCATGATCTCAGATCTAGTGGTTATTACTTCCATTAGGAGGAAAGTTCCACAAATAAAGTTTTTGTTGATGGCGATTTCCTTATAACAGGTGCTCAATAAATATTTGTTGCTCAATGCATGATTGTGTAGACCCAACAAATATAGAAAGTAGTACATTAAGTCTCCCAGTAGTCAATATCAACTTTCTAAGTCTTTCTCAATGCCACCTACATTTCCCCAGGCACAGGTGCTTATAAATGGAATCATTTTTAACATTCAAGAGGGAATTGAATAAAAAATACCTGAGTAGATAGGCTTTATCTGTGTTAGATGAAAAAATACTAGAAATGTCTTTGGAAAGTTTTGGGTGGTTTTCCTTTCCTACATTGTAAAGAGAATTGTAATGTAGCCTTTTGTGGTAGACATTGTGGGTGGTGAAGTAGTTTAGATTATGGATTCTTGAGAGTGTTTTAGTTCATAACTCAAATCTGGCATTTGCTAGTGGAGTGATCTTGAAGAAATTTTATATTAATTCTTTCAAGCCACAGATTTCTTGTATATGCAATGGAGGTGATAGCAATAGTACTTAACTCACAAGTTTGCTATGAAGATTGAATTAATACTTATGAAGCAGTTAGAATAATACATGGTGAAAGGTATTAAAAAATCTTATTATTCTATTGTTCTGACAGTCCCAGAAGTAAAATTAAAGAATTACTTTAGTGTACATTTTTGGAAGCATCAGCTTTAAATTTTTTGGATATAATCAAATATCCTCACTGATTTTCCTATCAGAATTTTTGAGCACTTATATACAATGCAATATCACTTAATTCAGCATATATTATTAGTCTTATGAAGGCTTTTCTAACTCAAACATTTTAATTTACTCATTAAAACTGTGATTTCCCCTTCTTTTTTGATTGTGATAAGAACATTTAACATGATATCTACAAACTTAATAAAATTTTAAGTGTACATTATTGTTGACTCTGAGTATAAAGTTATACAGAAGATCTCCCAATTCTTTAAATAGTTCTTTTATTAAAGAATGTTTATGTATGCACATATATACATGTATATATAGATTATATGTATGTATGTTTGTGAATATATATATATATATATATGTGTATATGTGTGATATCTATCTATATATCTATCTAGAAAGATTACTATTCATGACTTCTGTTCATACCTAATGTTGACTCTAAATAAAAATGAAATTCTATTTAGTTTAATTTAAATCATGTCGATTAAAAGTTGTCTACTTTAAATCTTTGCACAAGTTAACACATTTAAAGAGACTACTCATTAGCTTTAAAGAAAGGAAGAAAACTTTGGGCATTTCATAACAATTTTATATTTGTTCTTTTTTTTAATTTTTTATTGTTGGTTGTTCAAAACATTACAAATTTCTTGACATATCATATTCCACACTTTGATTCAAGTGGGTTATGAACTCCCACCTTCACCCCATACACAGATTGCAGAATCACATCAGTTACACATCCATTGATTTACATATTGCCATACTAGTGTCTGTTGTGCTCCGCTGCCTTTCCCATCCTCCACCATCCCCCCTCCCCACCTCTCCCCTCCCCTCCCCTCCTCTCTCTCTACCCCCTCCACTGTATAACCCTGAGGGTCTCCTTCCATTTCCATGCAATTTCCCTTCTCTCTCCCTTTCCCTCCCACCTCTCATCCCTGTTAAATGTTAATCTTCTTCTCCTGCTCTTCGTCCCTACTCTGATCTTAGTTACTCTCCTTATATCAAAGAAGACATTTGGCATTTGTTTTTTAGGGATATTTGTTCTTACTACAGAAACAACTTGTGTTTAGATCCTCTACTACATTTAATTTTCGTATTTCTATATGTCAAATAAATGAAACTCAGAGTTTGATTAACAAAAACAATATAAATCATTTTTAACGTATTCATGGTGGTTTAAGGATTTCATGACACATGTCAACACATTTCCTCACTCAATAACAGTCTATGATATTTATTTCATTGTTATGTAATTGTTATGTTATGTAATTGCTGGAGGATGCTGGACATATTTGTTTTATCCTGATTGGCGGTCAGTGAGGTCAAAACTGTTCCATTAATCTAAGGAAGCACATACATACGAAACTTTTGCCTTGTTTTTTTCTAATTTTAGTTTTAGAACCACTAATTAGTTATTGCAGGGTTTGCATTTAGAGAAAATTACTGCCTCAGGTGGTGGAAGAGCTAGGAAATTTGGCTGAGAACTAGTTGTGTAATCCCTCAGGAATGTTCTGCATTGGGATACTTCAGGAAGGAGTTACTGCATCTCAAAATGTAGATTTTCTTATAAAAAGCTATAAACTCAGTCTTATCTCAAATCTCAATTCAGGTAAACTATGGGAAAAGAATTAGCAGCGATTTAACTACCTTTGGTTGGTACTGTACTCTCTTCTTTTGAAAAGTGTGAGTGGGCAGTGTTTTGGTGAGGTCTGTCTAGCATAAGAAGATGATAGACAGATTTGAATGTGAAACCATTCTTATTCATCACTTGTCACATAGCTTTGTGCTTTTTATATTTTACAAGATTTTTTTCCATTAGTAAGAATATTATATTCAACATAATGTACAAATGTCATGCTCTGTGTGCTCTATAAATGGTTTCTTTCTTTTGTAGTGACTGTGTCATTCTTTAGGAGCTGGTGTGTTCTTCAAATATGACATGTCCAGTAGGACTATAGTTGTTTTATAGCTCCTTACATTTGATTCTTGCCTTAGCATCCAACTGTTTTTCTCTTTCCCTCTGCCTGTCATCCTCCCTTTCAACTCAAATAACTCTTAATTGTATTCTGTGCACTTAGCTTTCCCTGAATTAGGATATTTCCTTTTCATCCTCTAACACAGAATAATATCGAGTCCAGCAAACATGTTCTGGTTTTAATTCCATGGGCTTCAGATGTAAAATGTTCTTTACCATCTTTAATATTGAAACCTCTGCTGTTCTTTCACTGCATTTCATTTCCAATTCATTTGCCATTTCTCTTCATTTTTCTTCAAAGCTTTATTTCCTAGAAAAGGTTATACCAGACCTTAAACTATACTACAGAGCAATAGTAACAAAAACAGCATGGTACTGGCACCAAAACAGGCTTGTGGACCAATGGTACAGGATAGAGGACGCAGAGACTATCCCATAAAACTACAACTACCTTATATTAGACAAAGGTGCTAAAAGCATGCATGGGATAAAGGATAGCATCTTCAACAAATGGTGCTGGGAAAACTGGAAATCCATATGCAACAAAATGAAATTGAATCCCTATCTCTCACCATGCATAAAGGTTAACTCAAAATGGATCAAGGATCTAGGATTTAAACCAGAGACTCTGCATCTAATAAAAGAAAAAGTAGGCCCTAATCTCCATCACGTGGGGCTAGGCCCCAATTTCCTTAATAAGACACCTATAGCACAAGAATTAAAACCAAGAATTAACAAATGGGATGAATTCAAACTAAAAAGTTTTTTCTCAGCAAGAGAAATAATATGTGAGGTGAATAGAGAGCCTACATCCCGGGAACAAATTTTTACCCCTCACACATCAGATAGAGCTCTATTCTCTAGGGTATACAAAGAACTCAAAAAGCTAAACACCAAAAAAAAAAAACCCAAATAACCCAATCAACAAATGGGCCAAGGACCTGAACAGACACTTCTCAGAAGAGGATATACAATCAATCAACAAATATATGAAAAAATTCTCACCAGCTCTGGCGATTAGAGAAATGCAAATTAAAACTACTCTAAGAAACCATCTAACTCCAGTAAGAATGGCAGCCATTATGAAGACAAACAACAACAAGTGCTGGCGAGGGATGCGGGGGAAAAAGGTACACTCATACACTGCCGGTGGGACTGCAAATTTGTGCAGCCAATTTGGTAAGCAGTATAGAGATTCCTTGGAAAGCTGAGAATGGAACCACCATTTGACCCAGCTATTCCTCTTCTTGGACTATATCCAAAAGACCTAAAAACAGCATACTACAGGGACACAGCCACATCAATGTTTATAGCAGCACAATTCACAATAGCTAGACTGTGGAGCCAAATTAGATACCCTTCAATGGATGAATTGATAAAAAAAAAAATGTGGCATATATACACAGTGAACTATTACTGAGCACTAAAAAATAATAAGATCATGGCATTTGAGGGAAATGGATGGCATTAGAACAGATTATGCTAAGTGAAGATAGTCAATCCCAAAAAAACAAATGCCAAATGTCTTCTCTGATATAAGGGAGGTGACTCAAAATGTGGTAGGGAGGAAGAGCATGAGAAGATAATTACCTCTAGATAGGGAAGAGAAATGGGAGGGAAAGGAAGGGAGAAGGAGAATTGCATGGAAGATGGAAGGAGACCCCCCTTGTTATACAGAATACAGGTATGATGATGTGAGGGGAAAAAAAAAAGAATAGTGCTACCTTAGATTAGGTAGAGAGAAGTTATGGGAGGGGAGGGGAGGGGTTGGGGAGATAGGAAGGATAGTAGAATGAAACAGACATTATTATTACTGTGTGTATATATGTGACTGCATGACCAATGTGATTCTGCAACCTGTATACTCAGAAAAATGAGATATTATATCCCTTCTGATTCAAATGTATGATATGTCAAGGTCATTGTACTGTCATGTGTAACTAATTAAAACAAATTAAAAAATAAAAATAAATTTAAAAATAAGAAAAGGCATTTTTGCTGAGACATATCTATAGTAGGTGTTCAGTTTTTTGTTTTTCTTCCATCTTTCTTTGTTTCAGTAAGTCAGGATTGATCAGACTAAGGAACAAAAAAGCTCATACAGTTTTCTTGTACACAATTTGTCTCAAAGCAATAAGAAAATCTATTTCTACCCAAGTATTTGGGTTAATCCTAAAGTAGTGAAAAGTTTCCTGAAGAAAAATTGCCATGGTGGCATGTATGGTGACAGAAGTCATAGCAGAGGGTGAACTCCAAGCAGACAACAGCCATGTCTAATTCATCTTTGTGTTTCATTCCAGTATCTGAGATAGAACCTTGCACATTGTAGGCTTCTGCATGTCTAGATTAATTTATCCTGATCTGGGGCATTAAGATGAACTGCCAAACTATTTCTACTAAGAATAAACTAGATTGATTCTGCTATATTTTGACCAAGGAATAGCTGCATACCTTCTAAAGAGTATATATATACTTCTCATCTTCTATTTAGTGGAAATGTCTGAAATTTACAGATGCTCATAGAATTGGTGCAGTAAAGTAAATTTGTTATTAACTTAAAGTTAATATCCTGGATACTAGATTAGGAAAATGGAGAACTATGTCTACAAACCAGACTAATTAGATCTGTCCTTGGCAATATAAACATTAAAACTGGAAAATATTTGGCCACCAGCAAAGAATGAGAGTTAGGCTGAATATCCTATCCAGTATTTGATTTCTCTTCAAGTAGTTACTAATTTTAAATGATGAAGACCCTAGGACAGCTAGGAATAACTTTGAATTTAATTTAAAACCACCACATCATGAGCCATACTGCCAGCTATTGCAATGGAAACTTATTTAACATTTTTTTTTCCTAGGAAGAATTTATTTATACAAGAAATTTTCCAATCATGGGAGATTATTTACAAGGTTTTGTAGAAATATACTTAGCTATTGTTCAATCAATGAAGTTCCTGGTCTTGTTTTTCTTGTGAATTGTTGACGACAGCATCTAGAAATTTATGTTAGGTTTCTTTGTTTCTGAAATTGCCCAGAATACAAACTTCTTTAATTTAGTGAACTGAAGGAAGAAAATGCATGTTTTCATTCCCAGTGGACTTTAATGTGAATCCTAAATCAAGTTCAGCATAGAATTCTTAAGTATCATTTGATAGACTGCAGTTTACCCTTAAGTAAAATTGTTGCATGTAGTGAAGTACAGAGATTTCTTACTAATTAAACAGTATGTCATGAGAAGAAAAGAGTTATAATGCCATTTAATTATGATTAATGGTAGTATGTTGCTATGCAATAGTAATTTTTCCAATTTATAAACTCGTCTTCCTATTTTCAAGGTACACTATTGCCAATGTCAGTAGGGAATACTAAGTTACTAATCTAATAGTAGTGGGAGTGTCATAGAATAATTTAATTATAGGGTCTTATCAGATCTAACCTGCAACCTGTGTCCTGGATTTGGATGGGCACTGTATACAAATTGTAGTCTATGTGAATGTCACCACTCTTGTCTTTTCCCTAACATAGCATAGACTACAATGGGAAAACCTCTCTGGGGCTATATAAAGGCAACATATTTTAACCAATAAAGTTACTTGGGGAATGTTTTATAAAGAACATACAATTTGCAGTGATGAACTTATGATACATTTTGTGACATATTTACCAAGTGAACTTAAGCTGTACTATTCTAACTAATTATGTGTGTGTGTGTCTCTGTGTGTGTGTATATATATATATATTTAACCAAAAATAATGTGTGTTTTGAGGAAATGATAATGTATCATCTCTTCAAATCTTGCTGTGAGGAACACTTCTAAAAAGGCATTTTTTTTCTGTATACACAGGTGTCTTCTTATATCGGATTAAACCGAAGCAAAGATGTTCTCTTTTCCTATCTGAACATCTCTGAGTAGGAAAATACCATTATTAATATTCATGTGGAGCTGTGTGAAAGACTGAAGGAAATGAGAGAAAGAGGATGGAAATGAACCATAGGTTTTCCAACCTCAAAGTCTCCTGAGCCTGAGGAAAAAAAAGCAAAAGAGAGGGGGTCACAGCAGAGCAGCTGATTACCAGGGCTGGGATGGATCATTGTATAGGCAGGAAATGATGAAGCCTGGCTGGATCCCAACAGGGAAACAACAGGAGAAAACTAATGCTGGTGCTGATGCTGGAAAGAAGGGCAGAAAGCAGCTGGAAAGAAGGAAACAGACCCTCCTCCTCACTAGGAAATTGCAGGCATATTTCATTTTAGCATTAGTTCCTGAAACATTGGTTATCATTACCATCAGTTTATAAGCAATTCAGAAGTCAATCATTCAGAAGAGAAGGATGGAAGTATTTGGTCCTCTGAAAGGAGAGTGGGTCTACCCAGGGAATCAAGGGTAGATGTGAAAACAAATGTAGATCAACTACTTGTGTTTTAATGAGTGAAAAAAATCACATAAGGAAGCTTAACCAAGCTTGGTTATGTTGGCACAACATAACCAAAGAACCAAGAAAATAAACCGACATATTTTGAAAGGACTTCAGGATCTTCTGCATAGTAGATAATTGATTTGTTTACTTTATACTTATGTTAATCATTAAGAGAAAATTGAATTGCAATACTATATCCAGTATCACCATATCCAGGCAAAACTGGATTCGATTAGGGCAGAGCAGATGATACATGCGTTTTATACATACATTTGGAAATATTGGGGAAGTGGTTCACTCTGGGAAGCAGTGATGATGAGCGAGCAGGTGAGAGGCTCTGGGATTTTCTTTTTTTAAACTTTGGCTTCAGCATGTTGAGAACACTGAGCTTTTCAGGCTAGGTGCTCACTTACCTGGGTAGGTTCATTTTGTGACAATTCATCCAGTGCTGCCCATGGCATGTGCATTGTTCTATATACATTTTATCTTTTCATAAAATATTTTGAAACAACTCTAGGGAGGAAATATTTGAGAATCAATCACTTGGAAAAATGTTCTAAAATGTTTAAGATATCTGTACAAATGGTATGAGATCCAGAAGTTACTCAAATCAATAGCCTCTGCAGAGGAGGATGTTGCTTCTTCCTGGATTTCACCTGCATAGGGAAACAACCTCATGCCGACATTTCTTTCTTGGGGAATGTTTTATAAAGAATCTTTCTTTCTTTCTTTCTTTCTTTCTTTCTTTCTTTCTTTCTTTCTTTCTTTCTTTCTTTCTTTCTTTCTTTCTTTCTTTCTTTCTTTCTTTCTTCGAGTGATGAGTTATGGTTGCCAAGTCAATCCCAAATTGGATTAAACACACCCTGTATTATTTAAATAAAGATTCTTTCTGACAGCCTTTGAATAATTGGTTTACCTTTATATATAATTCAGTCAAAATAATAGAACTAGTTTGTGTTAAACTAGTTGCCTTTCCTTAACTTTGAGGTTTCAAAATGCTGCTGTCCCAGAAGGGGATATTGACTCATTGTGGATCAGTAGGTTCTGATATGATAAAGTTGTTATTTAACCAATTTTCACATTTTCTCCCTAGTAATACAGAGATTGAGGATTTGTTTCTTTCTCCTTTCCAAATAAATTGATATAAGAAGGCAAGGTAAGAATGGCTTCAGTGTTATATTAGATGATGAAAAAGTATGCATGGATTTGAGCAGATTGAGAGTTCGGGGTAGAGAGGGGAGCTGTGGTTCTCTGTTTCCCTTGTGCAGTTGCTCTCCTTAGGTCCCTCCAGGCTTTGACTTTGTACTTGAAGGCTGCAAACTTGGAGGGAGAGTTAAGCAATACTGATGAGAGAAGAGTAATGCAATTTTTTCTTTCAGTAGATTTCAGTGGAGGGGGAATATGCATTAGATAGAGTCCTGACCTCCATTTTCCTGGCTGAAATATATTGATGTGGATTCTCCCCTCATTAAAATAATGGAAGGTTTTGGGTAGGTGACTCCTTTCCATTATTAGTTGGAGAAGGGACACTATCTAATGCTGTGCTATGGGGGGAAAAAAAGGACTCACTAACCCAATATGTTAAATTAGCTTAGGGTGAAATTCTGAAATCAAGAATAACAACAAGGGGGCTTTGTTTAAAATGAATTTTCCAAAAGCCAGAAAGTACTACTGTAAGCCTAAAACTCATTTTACCGATTTTCAATGCTCATTTAAATTCTCACCATTTCTTTAACAATGGATGATTACAAAGTTTTTGTTCAAATTTTCCCTGGGACTAGAGAATAAATTGGCACCAGCAGGCAGCCAATATTTTGAATTATATAAACTAGATTGAAGATGGTTTCATTATTTTTTTTTAAACCCATGTCAGGTAATAGAAAACAAACTTGCATCTGGGATTGCAATGAGATATAGAGTTAGTGATTCCAGTCATTTAAAACAGAGTAGTGTAAGATTTTCCTTCTTTGTTATGATGGATCACTGTTACGGTAGAATTGTGTATTTTTAAAATAATCCTGTTGATAGCAAAAAAAAAAAAAAAAAGCAGATTGCCTGTATTTAGGGAGAATAAATTACCCTTTGGTAATTTGGTAATTTTACTTCATACTTGACAATTACCTTTCAAATACAAATGACTATCAGTGAACTAGTGTTAGAAAGGATGATGAATCTAATTATTATAGGCTGGTGTATATGATCAAATTCCTGCCGACAAAACATAGCATGGAGCAGTTGGTGTCCCAACATGTCACTTTTCAGCTAGCCCAAAGAAGTGTATGCTCTCTCATAAATTCTATTGTAAATCTGAGGACAGATTTAGAAACTGATAGCAATCTGAGGTGGAGAAAACTCAAAACATGGTGTTTTTTGATTAGAATTTCAGGCTGCAAAACCACATTTCCAAAAGTCATAAGTCTGTTGGGTGCATAGTTACAAAACTTATTGTTTTCTGGTTATGTTATATAGCAAAAATGAAACACCTGACTTTCATGTTGTGTTTTATCCTGATCGTAGAGGATAAAGCAAGACTGAGATTGTGAGCAAATGTTAATTCTGAGGTTGACTTGCCATCAAAGTGGCATGGTGTTTCATTAAAGACTAGGGAAGGTACTGGAACATAATCTATAAAAAAGCTGAGTCTTTGGTGCATGGCTTTATCCAAACACCTGGGACAGTGTCCAGCTCATAGTAGGTACTGGATAAATATTTGGAATTAATAAATGACTGAGTTCCATATAATAGGTACTTTTGTAGGCATAGCTTAGTGAAGAATCATATGCTACATTAAGATACTTTTTAAATTATGCAATGAGGCTACTGGGTGAGTCAAAAATTTAAGTAAGACTTGTACTAAACATAAGTGCAAATTTGTTAGCATTGGAGAGGGAAGGCAGAACAATGGAAGGTATAGGGTCATGAAGAATGTACTGGACAGGTAGTTCATATTTGGAAGCATGAAAAGCTAGTTGAAATTGGGTACAGAGAGGGAAAGTAGGAATAGAGAAGGCTGGGAGTTAGATAATGGTCAATTGATGAAAACAAAAAGTACCACATTCTCCCACTATTGTATTTATTCCCCAGTGTCGGTTCCCTTTCCACTTTCATCTGTGTGCATAGATTCTTTGTTCCACCTGCATACTATGGATGGATTGTTCATTTTCACATCATGGTTATCCTCTCCATTTGTACTCTAAATCTCATCTCCTCTCACTCATGTAAGGAGAGTGCTTCAGAAGTTCTTTCTTCTCTCCCACATCATAATTTTAATGTCTCTACTGGCTTGACTGATTCCCGAAGCCTAAAAGCATGCTGTGATATCTTTCATCTTATTAAAAAATTCTCTGCTGGGTGTGGTGGTGCAGGCCTGTAATCTCAGGGGCTCAGGAGGCTGTGGCGGGAGAATCATGAGTTCAAAGCCAGCCTCGGCAACAGGGAGGTGCTAAGCAACTTAGTGAGACCCTATTTCTAAATAATATACAAAATATGGCTGGGGGTGTGGCTCAGTGGTTGAATGCCCTTGAGTTCAATCCCCGGTACCAAAAAAAAAAAAAAAAAAAAAATTCTCTTTTCACCAGGGATCTTCCTCTAGCTATTGCCCCGTTTCTCTTCTCTACTTTATAGCATATGATGTTGAAAAGCAGACTGTCTCTGAGTTCTCTTCTTTAACTCTCACAAACCCATTTCACTGTTTAATAGCAACAGTATCAAATGAAATCTTATAATTACCTTTACATTTTTAAATTCAAAATTAAAGCTCAGTCCTTATCTCATTGGCATAACACTGTTGTCATTAAAAAGCAAAACAAAAACTGGTTTTTAAAAAACCATTTCTTCTTGGTTCTCTTCTCATTTCACCTATAGTTCATTGTTGGGTTTCTTTTGTTGGCTTCTTTTAATATATTTAATCTCTAGATGTTGACATGACTCAGAGCTCAGTCCTTAGACTTGTCTTCATTTATACTTATTCTGGTGGTTTTATACCATTTCAGGGCCTGATGTCAAATTTATGATTTTAATCCAGTCTTCTATTATGAATGCTGGACTTTTATATACTTAAATATTCTACTTCCAATCTACCATCTCCATTTGCACATTCTTTTATATATTTGTTGTCTGTTTTCTTTCAAAATTATGAGCTTCATGAGGACAGGGATTTTATGTTGTTCATTGCTATTCCTGGTATTTGAAACAGCCTGGCACAGAGTAAGCTCTCGATTTTTTAAATTATTATCTTGGTGCTTTGTCAAGTGAAAATATATACATGCCCTATGACCAGTATGTATCCCAAAGTGCTCATGTCCTTAAGGATGTTAATGTCAGTATTTTTATGGAAGCAGAAAGTTGGAGATCACTTGGGTGTTCACCCCTGAGATAGTGGATGGATAAAATGTAGAAAATGCCTATTATGGATGTTATACAATAGCTAGAAGCATCAGCTAAGATGGTCATATAGTTACATAGGTAAGTCTTAAAATTAATTCTGAATAGCAATAATGTAAACCTCATAAATAGATATTCTATATGTATACAATGATTCCATTTGTGTAAATGAAAAACATGTGCACTATACATTTGGTAAGTATTCATCTAATCAGAAAGGAATACATTATGCACATTACAGTGGTGACTCATGAGGAGAAGGAGAAAGTTATATGTTAAAAATGTGGAGTTGAATGGATGACTAGATAAATGGACAAGAGAGAAATTGTGCACGGTCCAGTGGTGACAACGCTTTGAGCTGAGAAGGATGACTATCTCAACTGTCTGCAGGTGAAGCAAAACATGAGGAAAGAATGTTGGGTAAACAAAGAGGTGACTCTGAGCTTATAGTAGGTGGATAGGGGAGTGTTCTGTCCACCCAAAAGGGACAGAACACTGTTTATTCCATCCTTGATTCCCTGAACTCAAAATTCAACATCTTCAATGATGGAATTTAATGAGTCAAAGTTTGCTTATCTGCCGCCTTCTCAATAGTGTGATATTTTAAGAGGAAAAAAAAAAAACAACTGGGAAACAAGTGTCAAGGGAAAGCAGGACAGGATTAAGATTGATCTTTTTATACACTGGGAAAGATGGCTTCTCCAAGTACAGCCAGACAACTCTTAAGGAGGGGGAAGGAAGCTACATAGTGAAAAACAAAACTGTTAGAGACCATATGACATCAAAAGCTCCTTGTAGATAACAATTGGCAAAGACCTTAAGTGGTTACTGAATGGAATCTTTCCTGGAAAATTCGATATTATTCGCTCTTGGAAAAAAAATCATACTAAAAAAAAAATCTAGTTTTCAACTATAAATTAAATTGAAAGTTGTCCTAAATTATCCAGAGTTATGCAAATGATAATTTATATTCAGACAGTGGTGACTATGGCTATGTAAATCAGTGCATAATTGAAACCATTGTCAACAAAACCAAACTGAAACAAGAAAAGACACACACAGAATCAGTCTCTCTCTGTACCAAGCCCAGTACTGCTACGCACATGCTCTCTCTGTCTCTCTCCCTCTCTCTCTCTCTCTCTCTCTCTCTCTCTCTCACACACACACACACACACAGGATTTCTCTAGGTTAATAGAATAGTTGAGTTTGTAATCATATAAGATCTATAAATGAATTACCTTTATGTGGGAGGCATAAATTTGTAGTACACAATTTCTTTCCTTGCACAGTAGGTATCATTTTCTGAATTTTAATGGAATGGTAATGCAATTTAAATTTAAAATCCAAATTTTTTATTTAGAATTTTGGTTTTGCTTTGCTTCTCTTGTTTATCTATCTTGAAACTTTTGATTTTTATAATTTTATTTATTTATTTATTGGCAGTTTTCATCAGGAAATTTGGGGAGAGGAAAGAGAAGTAAAAATTTGAGGTGGAAATCATATCTTTAAACTCCTATAAATTTTTTTAGACAAGTGGAATCCAAGAACTTATTTTTTCCATATTTTTATTGGTCATTATAGTTGTATATAATGGTGGGATTCATCGTTACATGATGATGCATGCACACAATATAACAATATAATTTGGCCAATATCATTCCCCAGTATTTCTCCTTTCCCTCACCCTCCACCCCTTCATCTCTTTCCTCTATGCTGACTCCCCTTTGATTTTCATGAGAAAAATAATGAAAATTTCTATTTCCTCTCTATCTTCCACATATGAGAAAACATACAGCTTTTGACTTTCTGAGTTTGACTTATTTTGCTTAATATAATAGTCTCAAGTTTCATCAATTTTCTTACAAATGACCTAATTTTATTCTTCTTTATGGCTAAATAAAATTCCATCATAATATATATATATATATATATATATATATATATATATATATATATATATATATATAATTACATTTTCTTTATCCATTCATTCATTGACATATACTTAAGTTGATTTCATAGTTTGACTATTCTTTAATTCTTTAGTGGTATAGCTGGGTTATATGGTGGTTCCATTCCTAGTCTTTTGAGGAACCTCTATACTGATTTCCATAGTGGTTGTACTAATTTATTTTCCCCAAAACAGTGTAAAAGTGTTCCTTTTTTTCAACATCCTCTTCAGCACTTATTATTGTGTGTATTCTTGCAGGTTGCCATTCTAACTGGAGTGAGGTGAAATCTCAATGTGGTTTTAATTTTCATTTCTCTAATTACTAATGATGTTGAACATTTTTAAAATATATTTGTTGACCATTTGTATTTCTTCTTTAGAGAAGCATCTGTTTAATTTATTTGCCCATTTATTCATTGGGTTATTTTGTTTTTTCTTGTTACATTTTTGAGTTCTTTATATATTCCAAATACAAATATTCTGTCAGAAGAGTGGCTAGAACAGATTTGCTTCCATTCGGTAGGTTCTTTTCATATTCTTGTTTCCTTTGATGTGCAGAAACTTTTGATTTGATGGCAACCCATTTATTAACTCTCGGTATTAATGAATCTGCTTTGAAAGAAATCAGGAAAACAGTCCCATTCACAATATCCTCAAGACAAAACAAAACCCAAAACAAAACAACAAAAAACAAACCAAACAACAACAACAACAACAAAAAAAAAACTAGGAATAAATCTAACCACAGAGGTGAAAGATATCAATAATGAAAACTTTAGAACATTGAAAGACCTCTCATGTTCATGGATAGACAAAATTAGTACTGTTAAAATGGCCATACTACCAAAGTAATATACAGATTTAGTGCAATTCCCATCAAAATATCAATGACATTCTTCACAGAACTAGAAAATTAGTGCTCAACTTCATCTAGAAGAATACAAGACCCAGAATAGCCAAAGCAGTTCTAAGCGTGCACACACACACACACACACACACACAAAAGGATTGTTAGAGGCATCATAGTACCTGACTTCAAATTTCACTACAGAGCTATAGTATCAAAACTGCATGGTACTGGTATTAAAACAGACATATAGATCAATGGTATTAAAGCAGATATATATACAAAATGGAAGACTCAGAGACAGACCAACACAGATAGTGTCATCTGATACTTAACAAAGGTGCCAAAAATATGCAATGGAGAAAAGAGCCTTTTAACAAATGGCACTGGGAAAAGTGGTTATCCATATGTAGAAGAATAAAATTAGACCCCTTTTTTCTAATCCTACATAAAATCAACTTAAAATGGATATCAGAAACTATGCAACTCCTAGAAGAAATTGTAGGGTCAACATTCCAGCACAGAGGTGCAAGCAACAAATTTCTCAATAGGAACTGTAATGCTCAGGAAATAAAGCCAAGAATTTATTCTTTAATTTATTTATTCAATATATGCTCAGTGTCTATTCTGTGCCAAGCACTGGATTATACCTACTAGATTAAAGAAGGGAAAGTTGAAAAATGTTTTTTTCTTTCTATATTGTATATATAGATGTGTGTGTATCTACTAAAATAGTTAATAATAATTAATAATGTATGCATATTAATTCAGTTCTGTTTATTCAGTTGGAAAAAAATACACAATATCCTTTCAGTCAGGATATAGACATTTCAAAGACTTTTCCCCTTCTGATTTTCATTCCTTCTTTTTTTAAAATCAGAATTTTTAAAATAAGATTTTTTTTCCCAAGCCCTATTCCTACTCACAATGTGTCACCATTCTCTGCAGTCATTTTGGCAAAGTGAATCAAAGAAGTAGCAGCAATTCCAGGCTTTAGCCTGAACACATTGTCTGAATCTTCCAGCTGATTGTCAGAGAGGAATGCTTATTGTCTGCCCACCCAGCACTGGGATGCCACTCATGACAGCACATTGCCCTTGGACTTTGAAATCAAGAGACGTCAAACTCAGCAGATTGCAACTGAGAAGACTCTCAGATGAGACCCAATCACCCCCTGGTCTCCATACCCTTTATTTACTTGTTTCCAACATAGTCCATTACTTTATATGAAATCATTGATTTCTCATACCCAGGGTCCATTCCTGTGGTGATCTGTCTCTGCCAAGTTAAGATAAAATGTCTTCAGAGGCAGTCATTTTGCAATTTTCCATTTTAGATAATGGTGATGTGTGTTTTATGATTTTTCTTGGTGGCAAGGTTAATATCATGCAGCTTTCTGGATTTTTTTAATTTATTGATTGGTTTGTTTGTTCTGAGCTCAGGAAAGGCACAATTCCATCTGGCGTTAGCTGCTATATTCACCCTTTCATCCTTCCAACCTGGAAATCTGTGTGCCTCGTTGAATATAGAGCTGGGCTGGATAGGTTCCTCTTTTTAAAAATAGATGCATTCTGGGCATAGATTCTATGGGAACATTTTTTGACATTTCACATTCCTCCCCAGTGGGCACCTAAAGTCATGGCCGTGAAGACTCGCCAGGAACAGTTAATGAGTAGCCACATTCCAGCCCAGAGGTACCGTTCTTACCATTATTTGGCTTGATCATTCTGTTTCTCTCACTGGTTGAAATAAAGTGTCCTGAAGCTATTCTAAGCATACTCTGTTTTCACAATGCCCTACATGGCCTTAGGTGAAAGGCAGTGGTGAGAGAAACAATTATTAGTCTGTTCTTTTCCTTAATAAGCTTGGAGGCTTTGGATTACCTTTAGGACTTATTTGTGCAATGTTATTATTCAACAATTCCCCCTCAATTGTTTAAAGTCTATCCATCCAATGACATTATGATATTAAAAAAAAGCCTCCATTTAAAATCTGAGCTCTATAAGTCAAATGGAAGTATCAATTATTTAGGTCAGTAAAAGCTACATTAAGATTTATTCTTGGGGCTGGTGTTGTGGCTCAGTGGTAGAGCACTCACCTAGCACATTCGAGGCCCTGAGTTCGATCCTCAGCACCATATAAAAATAAATAAATAAAATAAAGGTATTGTCCAACTACAACTAAAACAAACAAAAAAATACTTAAAAAAGATTTATCCTTAAGTTTATTTTCTTAAAATAATGGTTTTTTTTTGTTTGTTTTTTGTTTTTTTAGTTATCAAAGCTGTGTGGAAATATTAAGGAAGTATTAGGATGTCTCATTATTATCTCTCTATCCACCCATCTGTATCTAATTTGCTATTTTCTTGTATTTTCCACACACATATATTTTTGTAGAATTATATGAATTATTTTATACCTAACTTTAATAAATCATTTAGCAATTTTCTATCAGGATTATGTCTAGAATAACTTCTCCACTGCCACCTGTGTCTTATTCTTACCTTATCTAACACATAAGCTGGAATACATTAAAAGGTAAATATTTAGGCATTGCCTGTTTCCTGAGAAAAAATTTTTCAGGTTTATTGGTATAGCACAGGCAGTGGGTATTTACTGATATGAAAATGTTAGGATACAGTTTTTTTTAATTGTCTTAACAAATTAAAGTTTATAGTCAGATCAAGTCTCCCTTTCAAGGCTATGTTTTCTTCTAATATATGAGGAACTCAAAGAAACTTCAAGGGAAATAGAAAGGACACTGCTACAGAAAGTGGCAGATCTAGCTCTCCTTGGAGCTCTGGCCACAAGCAGAAATTCTGGGATGCCCAGGATGGTGGCCCAGTTCCACTGAAACTCAGCCAGAAGTTTCAGAATGTTTTCCCCCTCACTGTCATGAAAGCTTTATCCCACTACACAAATCTCTGACTCTTCCTTAACTCAGGATTTCCAAAGTATCAGTGTGCCTAGTGAACTGAATGATGAAAACCAATTTCCTCTTTTTTGTCATTATATGATTTTCCACACTTCTGTCTACTGACATTTAGAAGACCGTGCTGACCAATGACTTCTCATTTCAGTCTTCCTCTGTAGGCTCAGCAGTGATGTGTGGGTTTTTTCCCCCACCCCTGTCTGGAGTGAATGAGCTTGAGACCTGTTTTTAGTTATTCCTATTTGTTCATTGTGCTTAATCACTGAGCTTTGAAACAAGTGGTAGGTGTAGCTTTTTCATAGTCTCTGTAATGTCCTTGAACAGTCATAACTAAGCACTGAGTGCATCCTTTAATAATCGAAAGGACATTAGCATAACTTGCTCTAAGGGATGTTCCCATACTTAGAAGGAACAAGAGAAGACTGGTGGCTAATCCTCTGAATTAATGTGCTCAGGTCTCCTGTAAAGAAAACTTCCCTTGTCTCCTTCTGTTCTGTTCTCTCTCATACCATCCAGGCTCTAGTGGCAACCTATTCATTTTCTAATTCCTTAAAATATAGCACATATCCTTGGGGCTGCTTAAATTACTCATCTCAGGGATGTCAGTTATGTCACTAAAATCACCTTAGTCCCCCATCTCTAGTCGCCTATATTTTCATCTGAATAGTGATAATTTCAAGTGTAATTTTTCTAATTCCAAAAACCATCTTTTCCCCAAATTGTTTTATTTATTTCCTTTATTGTAACATACCTGGCTGCTTCAAGATTTTCTTATCCCAAGCTTCTTCCAGATTCTCTTAGATTATGAAGACTATTTATTAACATAAAATACAAGAATGATAACCAAAACAAAGCAGAAATAGAAATTAAATATAATGAAATACCTCCATTGTCATTTTAAAATTTTGTTCCTTGGTAGATTGTGAACGTCTTGAGGGCAAAGGCTTAGGTCCATTTATTTCCTTAACACAATAAATAGTTGTTGGAAGTTCATCATCTTCGTGTTTTCATCTTTTAATATATAATGGTCAATACACATTAAAACAATCCTATAGTCTTCAGATTAACTTAACAGAGGTTCTTATCAATTTTAATAATAAAGAAGTTTTCAATATACTTTCTACTAAGTAAAACAAGTACCCACATGCTTCTCTTCTCACTCATCCATCTCCATCACATGTATTGTTTTTCCATATACTTTTTGGGCATTCTTGTACCCTTGGGATCCTCTGGTACCCCTTTGTGGTCTCTCTGTGGTTGTACATTTAAAAGTTACTGCTCCTTATTTTTTGTAAATAATATTTCTTTAATAATTGTGTAAGCATGTCAAAGGGTGGTAGTAGGAAAGAAATGAGAAAAATATAGAGAAGAATGGTGGACAGAAAGGAATAGTAGGGTGAAATAGTGGATGTTAGATAAGGAAGGATAAGAGATGACAGGAGTAGAGGGCATCACAAAGAAGGTATGAATATTAATAATTCTCTAGGACCAGAAAGTTTCAGGATTTAGGCTGAGATTTGGACAGGGCTTTCAATTGAGAAGGAGACCATGGCACAAAGCAAGGTAACGGTACCCTCCATGGATTGGTGATTTAAAATATTCCCCGACTGATGTGAGTCCAGAGAGAATAATTCCTAGAGATGTTATGATTTATTATTTTTCATTTTGGGATAATCAGACCCATGATCTATCAGTGAAAAAGTACTAGAATATATGGAAAAAATATCAAGCCTGGGATGATACCAGAACATTGACTCATGGTAAGATGTGTGGGCATTTGGAGAGGAAAACAGAGGTGTCTATTTCCAAGAAGATTGAGTAGTGCCTGAATCCCATCATTTCATGTCCAATCAGAGTTAGGAAGAGGTTTGAGATGTAGTAACCATGGGCCTGGTTTTATATCTTTATAGTAATAATAGTAATCATTACTGCTTATTGTGTATTTTACAAGCCAGAAGCTAAAGTGAGTGTGCCATACATGGATTATTTCATTGAATCTCCCAATAATTCCAGAAGGTAACAACAATTTTTTTTTCATTGTGTGAATGGAAAAGCAGGGATTAAAGAGGTGAAATAGCTTGCTCAAAGTCACAGAGCCAGGAAGTTACATGGCTGGGATTTTAACCCACTTGTTTGGTGTCAGATCCAGATTTTAACCACAACTTTAATCTGAAGAGCAGACCTGAGACAAGTCCATTTAGCAAGGGTGGCTAGTGGTAGTTGGAAGACAGATATACCTGGCCCAGGAACCCACCAGCTGAGGAGAGGTTAGTCATATATTTGATTTCTTCTTCTCAAATTTTGAACAGCTGTGAAGTGTTTGGAATACTGAGTCCAGTATCAGTATATATAAATAACCCTCACTTGATCCCCTTTGATTTTATTTTTGGATGCCATAGCTTTGTTCTTTCTTTATTTCAGCTAAGCCTCTACTGCATGTTCCCTGAGCAGCAGAATGATCCATTTCAGGAGCATATTTTATGTGATGCTGACACCAGCTGCTCCATGGAGACCATCAGGCTCCTGCCAGAGTGTAATTGGCACCCAGGAGCAGGCAGGCTCCAAAGCACCTAAAAGCAAATGTGTTTCACAATAAGTCTTTATCTCAGCATGAAAAAAAGCAATAAATTGTGATGAGTCTGAACAGCTATTCTCAAAACACAAACACACACATTTATTATGCTAAGGTATAGCTTATTGCCAAAAAGGAAGACTCTAGGGCTGCCTCTTTAACAGCCTCCATGTAGCCCCGTTCTTCATGTTGACTATTTAGAGCTCTTGACTATCCAGTGCTGGGTGATTTAAGGTATTCAGTCGACATTCATTCAATCACAACAATTTCTGAACACTGACGTCAGGCAATATTGTAGGAAGACAAGCAGTAAACAAAGACAAATTCCTACTTTTATGGAGTTTACATTGTGGATACAAATATGCTTGAAAGAAGTGGAGCAGGTAGGGAAAAAACAGATCCATCATTTACCTTTTTTAAGGCTCCTAAAATTCTCCTGTTAGGAAAATTTATTTTTATGCCAATCAATTAGGAAGAAAATATGGGGCAATAATATCTGTGGATTCAGAATGCTTCCTTTATATTTATCTGACATAATTGCAAGTCTTTGCATCAGAAACCATGACAAAAATACATGTTATACATATTATTGATTTTGTCCAAAGAAAGTCCTGATTTCTACATGTTGGTATATCACTGGTAGTAATTTAACAGCTTGCCATGGGTCCAACAACAACAAATTGGATGACTAAACTAAATGATCTCAGAAGTTTCTTTCATTCCATTAAAGATGGTATGCTGTCTTGTGGGAACTTATAGATGCTCCCTGATAGGAAATATTTCTAAAAACCCAGACAATCTCATACTTGGCTCACTTTTTCTATATCAGAATACTTTTTAGAAAATTTATTGTATTTTCTTTAATTGTGAAATCATCAGGGTGTGATATTATTCCTGAAGTTTACCTTACCTTGTTCTATGTTAGACCGTCATTTCCAAAATAGTCACATAAAACAGGCCATTCATTCTTTCATTCTCATTTAAACATAAGGAAGTTGAATCAGTTTGGTTTGTAATTAGACCTCACCATGCCTAAAAAAAGCATTACTTATTTTCAGTACATTCTCATCTAAAGTTTATGTTAAAATACTTTAAAAGCAGGAAAAATATTCAGCCTCCTTGCATTATTCTTATTGTAGTTGTAAAAATTTTGAGGAAAATCACACCAATGTTCAGAAAATTTCTTTTAAAAAATCACAATAAAATAAATAACAGGTATCATCTGGCTTTTCATATCATATCTGATAAATCATTAGGCCCTCCCTACATTTATCCAGATGGATTATTTCTGTGATGTTTCAGTATGGTGTTTGAGCTTCCAATTCCAATCTCAACAAAGTCATAATTCAATGGCTCTCACTAGTTTTAATCTCATGCAACAGAAAAAGATTGGCATGATAGTATGAATTTATTGGATGTAGACAAGTTTTCACTTAAAATATTTTCATCTTTCAGAGAATTCACTTTTATAGGAGAGATCTGAGATGGAATCTCGGGTTATTTGGAGTGAAGAAACGTTTCTAAAAAACTTGGTCTTACCATCTTGGCCTTTTAAATGTACTTGAGGTGGTTTACAATCAATATTTTGATCTAATTTAAGTATATATTTAAACCCTAATTATTCTTTTGATCACTGGTTTCAATTCCTTGTTTGGCAATGAGAACAAGGAAGGAAAGAGTGTGGAGACAGTCCTTTACTATCAGTAACTGAATCTGAAAACATCAAGTCCCACAAGAAGTAAGGGCAATCCAGGATCATCCATTGACTACTTTCACTGGGTACAGAGCTCTGTTTTAGGTGATACAAATGAACTGAAAAATAAGTTCCTTTTCTTAAGAAGTTTGATATAATATTGTATTTATATGATAGCTGAAATAAAAAAGAGAAAAATGCCAAATACTAATTACATGCTTAATATATTTCTAGATCCATTTTGACTATTGTTTTTGTTTTCTTTTTAAAAATTTCATTTATTTTTTATTAGTACATTAAGGGTACATATTAATGGAATTCCATCCATTCATACAGTGTGCATTAATCATATCCATTTACCCTTCTTCCACCCTTGCCCCACTCCCCTGCCCCTTTGCTAGTCCTTAGTAAACACTCTTCTACTTTAAGATTTATTTTTTCAGTATTCATATAAGAGAGAGAACGTGTGATATTTTGTGCCTGACTTCTTTTGTTTAATATGATGCTATTTCTTAAAGATGCCCTCTTTTTATTTTTTTATTTTTTAGGCCTATCCACTCAGGAAAATGTGTTTTTTAACAGTAGAATAGAGGATCAAAGGGGCAAGGGGCTAATCATTTTTTTAAATTGTTTTATTTATATATGATAGCAGAATGCATTACATTTCATATTATACATATAGAGCACACATTTTTCTTATCTCTGGTTGTATACAAAGTATATTCATACCAATTCTTGTCTTCATACATGTACTTTGGATAATGATGTCCTTCACATTCCACCATCCTTGCTAATCCCCTGTCTCCTCCCTTCCAACCCCTCTGCCTTATCTAGAGTTCCTCTATTCCTCCCATGCTCCCCCTCCCTACCCCACTATGAATCAGCCTCCTTATATCAGAGAAAACATTCAGCATTTGGTTTTTTGGGATTGGCTAACTTCACTTAGCATTACTTCTCTAACTCCATCTATTTACCTGCAAATACCATGACTTTATTCTCTTTTATTGCTGAGTAATATTCCACTGTGTATATAGGCCACTTTTTTTAAAAAAAACTATTCATCTACTGAAGGGCATCTAGGTTGGTTCCACAGTTTATCTATTGTGAATTGTTATTATCAAGAACTTGTTGAGAGTTAAAGGAGTGATAAAAAAGGAAAGTGAACCTAGTAATTCTTGTGTCAGTGAAAGAAAGTAAGCTACAGTAAAGCAAATATAAAGAAAATCTTATGGGCAATTAAAGAGTAAATACATATAACCAACAAATTAATGTCAGAGAAGGTGGAGACGTGTCAGCAATGGCAACAGAAACCAAAACAGCAGATGGAATATGTTTAAAAAGTGCTGCAATAAAACATTCTTAACAATTTCTATACTGAGTAAAGCTACATTTAAAGAAAGGAGACAAAAACTGAATATATTATCCTCAGGATCTTGCTGAAAGAACAGAAAGAACAGACTTTGTATTTTCAATGCCTCCTCCACCAAATTGGAGCTAAGCTTAAGAGGAAGGATTGAAGGAAGTTTCACTAGTAAGTGAAGGCACTGAAAGATGTATGGGTAATTTTTTTTTCCTTTTCCTTTTTTAACTTTGGGTAAATCTAAAGGAACATTAACAGAATGTCACATAATGCTATGATTGCAATAACATGATGTCATAATTATAATGCATGATTCTGGTGCTCAGAATCAATGTCACATTTAAGTACCACGAAACAATAAAATGTGTAGAAAGAAATTAAAATAATTTTAAGATGTTTTTATTAATTAGGGAGGAAAAATACTTTGAGGATACAGTCAGCAAAATTCATATTCTTTTACCCTAGGCGAGATCCCTAAACTCAATGCTGCCTGATTCATCACTTACTAGCTGTAATGTTGGACAATTTTTTAGCCTCTTTGTTCCCCAGTTTCTGCACATGAAGAATGCTTAGCTGATGATATGACTACCTATCTTCTAGTGTTGTTATGATAAATTTAATGCTTAACAGAGATTTCAACCAGTGTCCCAACACTGAGAGTATTATTATATTTTATTAATTTAAATATATATTTTACATGGATGAAATATTTCCTAAAACAAACAAACAAAAAAACCCCAAATAGAGGTCCCATTAATTTGAGCTATCCTGGACCTTACAGCCACTGTAGATTTTTGAATGAAGTGTGATATGATGACACTTAGGAGCATTAGAAAAAAAATGCCAACCTTATCTTTCTTGAATACAAGAGGCAACTAGATATTTTACTTTTTACTCTCAGAATTTACAGAGTGGTATACTTGTTTTATCATTTAGACAAAGATAATAGAACTATAAAAATAAATTAGATGCAAATGTTATGATAAGACCTTAAAGTGGTTTTTGTATTTTTCAGTTCAAGGTAGTACATATAGAGAAATAGAGAAGTGTGAAAAGGCAAAGTAACACACATCAAACAGTTTTTTTTTAAAACACCTTTTCTTAAATCTATTTTATATTCAATTAAAACAATATCTGTATTATAGGGGAGCATCACAATGGGTTGACTTATGTTGACATCCTGCTGTAACCAACTTCTTTAGAATGAATCACCCTGCTTTTCTTCTCCAACCATATTACATTCACAGCAGTTATTGGTCTTGGAAATAGGAAGGCTCACTCCCAGTGTATGGATCATGTCACTCTAAATATAAATTTTAATCTTTTTTTTTTGCATTTTACATTGTATTCCATCAGAAAATTGAGATAAAAGAGATAAGGAGGTAGAAATGGCTAGCTGTCCTTAGCTAGGGGTTATTTCAGTTAGACAGGGAGCTCACTTTAGAAATAAAGTTCTCTTGATTGGACCTAAACCAGGGACATTTCTCATTTACTGCCATGGAAAAATCACACATGCTCATCCTGCTTTCATTTCTCTCTGTCTGTCCTTTTCTGTGAGTAGGCAGCGATTCTGCTCTCTGTTGCTGGGTGCTGGTAATGTTTGCCTTCTAAAGTAACTCTTAGCCATGAAGCAGCATTCAATTTACTGGGTTCAGCTGTGGTTATTTCAATGTTGTCTTCCAGGGCAGTCTCTAAAACTGCTTGCCAATTCAGTCCTGAAGACGGATTCCCCGTGGATCGCTCATCCGAGTCTCTTCAGTGTGCCCTTGGCACAGCTGTGCAGCCCTGGCTCTGGTTCTGAAGGGTACTTCATGCTGAATAAAATAATCCCATCGGGCTCTTTGATCTGATCCCATTTGGTCAGCTGGGAAAGTGAGCTCGCTCTCTGCACTCCTCCGCAGCTCCAGGTTGGCTACTGGCCCTCTGGTGTGGTCTCTTCTTCTCATGCCACAGGGTTCTAGCTCTCCCCAGCTGCTGGCACCGGCGTGGGCCCCCATTCTGGCGCAGTCGTTGATCTGCTTGGGTCTCGCCACGTTGGCTTTTGTTTCTCTGCAATGTTAATGAGTTTTCTCCTCACTCCCTGTGAACTCCCAATCCCCCAGCAAGCCTGAGTTGTAAACACATTTCAACTGCTGCCCCCATATGAGGTACCAATTCCACTGAGATGAAAAGGCAGGAATAGGTTCCCAGATTGAAAGTTGAAGCCAAGGTTGACTCATCTCTGAGCCACATTAGCAGAAGAAAAGGACACACTCTCCAAGGTTTGGATTCTGACTTGAATATGAAGGGGGTGAGGAGATTCATTTTAGTATGTGTGCTTAGAGTCAGTATGAGCTTTCATCTTCCTTTGGAAGGAAAATTGCTTGGAATTGCTGATGAAGAGTTGCTGAAAGCCCCCCATAAACAAGTGGAAGTTAAATCCCATTGCTACAAGACTACTAAAACAGAAAAAAGAAATTAGTAAAGCATCAGAATATGAAAATCGTTTCACCAACCCCCTTCTAAAAAAGCAATGCCTCTTGTTTCTCACCTCAGTAGGAGATCTTGTAGTGCAAATTCATTTGTCAGAGACTGATAGACTCTGTCTACTGCAGAGTGGGACACCAAAGGTGTCCATGTCCTGGGTTTAGCAGCAAGCAGAATATCTCAGGGATTGGAGGTAAAGGCCAACAAATGAACTTGGAAGTAATGATCTCAAAAGAGGAAAAATCTTCTCATTCTGCTTGTCTTTTGAATTTTCTCACTAGAACTGATCTCTCTCTCTCTCTCTCTCTCTCTCTCTCTCTCTATATATATATATATATACATACACACACATACACATACATACATACATACTGTATGCAGGGCAATGTGTGTATATTTACACACATATTGCTCTGCAGAATAGACTTCTTTCCATATCTCTCTCTATATATACATATATAGAGAGATATGTATATATATATATATATATATATATAGAGAGAGAGAGAGAGAGAGAGAGAGAGAGAGAGAGAGAATACATATGTATGGAGAAAAAATATGACTGCATCTTTCATTAACCTGAGTAAACAATCATGAGTAACTACCAGAAATTAGGTTTTTGAAATCAGTAGGGGCAGGTAGGGAGGGTATACCAATAGAAAATAAAATTTTATTTTTTAAAACGTACAAATGCTACTTCAAACCAACTTTGTTCAAAGAAGGAACTAAAAATTGTAGAATTGCTACAAAAGAACAATAATGAAAACAGGAAAACAGAATATGTGGGAATATAGTTATCAAATAAAAATTTATAGCATTCAATATCTATGTTAATAAAAATGATCTAAACATGCAACTAAAAAATCTAGAAAAAAATAATGAAGCAAATCAAAAGAAAGCATAAAAAAGAATTATATGGATAAAAACAGTAAAACAAAAATAATCCTAAAATCATTTTAAACAATTTCTTTAATAAAAAAATTGAGAAAGTATTACATAAGAAATTTATGAGAAATGTTCAAAATTTAGATGAGAAAAGGTACACAAAACTTCTGAGAGACCCCAAAATAGAATTGAATGAATAGAAAGACATAACTCCATTCTTGGATAGAAGACTCAATATCATAAAACTGTTATATAGAGTTGGGTGCCACATGCGTGTAATACCAATGACTCTAGCTGCTGAAGCAGGAGGATTGCAAATTTAAGGCCAGCCCCAACAACTTAGTGAGGCCCTAGGCAACTTAGAAAGACCCCATCTCAAACAAATAAAAGGGCCAGGGATGTGACTTAGTGGTAAAGTGCCCTTAGTTTTAATCCCTACTACCAAACAAAATGAAACAACAAAAAACCAAACAAAAATAAAAAAGATGTTAGATAGACTTTACTTACTTATTAAGTTTAATGTACCTAACTTCAATAAAAAACATAATCAAAGGTGAGAAGAAAGAAGAATGAAGGCAAAATACACAAAATTAAAAACCAAAAAGAAAAAAAAAAACATAAAACCAAGCAATTAAAAAAGATTTACTTTGCCCTATTCTATGGAAATAGATTTGAAACTTGATAAAAATTCTACTTATCATAAATGATTTTAATGAAACTATAACTTGAACAGCATTCTTAAAAGAAATAAAAAGATAATTAAACTCTCCCTTAGAGAGGCACCAGATTTAGTTGATTTCATAGGAAAATCCTATCAAACCTGGGATGTGAGGTCCCAGTTCATTTAATGTATTCCACAACATGTAGAAAAAGAACTCTTCCAATTTCATTTTCTGAGTCTACTATAACTTTGATCACAAAAGCTGACAGTGCACCAAGGAAAGTATAGACTATCTAATGAATATCAAGGTAAAAGAATTATAATACTGGCAAATAGAATTGCATAGAACCTATAAAAATGATGCATTATTATATAAAATAATGTTGGGATTAATTCCAGGAATGTAACCATGGTGGATGGCTCAACATTAGAAATTCCATGAAATTGATATGACATATTTACAAGACTAGACAGAAAAATTAAATGACTACCTCCAAATATGCAGAGAAGGTAAGCTATAACACTTAACATCCATTCATATTATAAGCAAAAAACCCCAGCAATTAATGGATGCTTGCTTAACATGATCTATTTATCTTCCTTAAAAGTCAGCATCTAGGAATCTAGCATCTTAAACAGAGAATGTTTTTTTTTTTCTCTGAAGTTAAAAGCCAAGTAAGGTTATTCATTTTCTCACTACTGTTTAGCATAATGTAATATGTAATTGCCAATGCAACTACCTCGAGAGAAAATACCTATAGGCATAAGAATCGGAAAAAAATAATATAAAACTATACCTATGTGGAAATGATATAATTATATATAAGTTAATCCAAAAAGAAACAATGAAAAACTACAACAGTGAAGAATGTAGTATAACAGGTTATTAAATTAGTATACAAAAATCAGTAGGCCTACTATGCAAAAATGCTCATAAAAATTGTACTATAAAATGAAAATCTCAACATATCTAAAGAGAAAGTAAATTCATTTGTATAAATGTTATAAGACATGTTCCAAACTTAGATGAGAAAAACTATACAAAGTTCCTGAGAGACACAAAAAATTGAAAGAATAGAATTGAAGTACTAAAAAGACATACTCTAATCTTGGATAGAAGACTCAATATAAAAACGTTAGACCTTAATAGCTTATTAAGTTTAATGTTACCTAAAAATCAGATGTTTTTTCTGTAACTAGATGAGTTGATGATAAAATTTGTTTGAAAGAAAAATAAGTATGAATAAATATGAAAAAACTAACGAAGAATAGGAAAGTGTGTGTGTATAATAGAGGAACAGTTAGACATACCTGAAATTACAATAAGCTACAAAGGCTTTGTAATTAAGACAGTTTTTTAATAGTATGCAAATAGATGGTTTGATCAATGGAATAAAATGAGAAGATCAGCAGTTGACCCAGTTGTATGTGAATATTTAGTATATCATAAAGACCACTCACATTTTAACTGATGGGAAAACGTAAGCTTTAATAAGTAGTTTTGGAGATAGCCATGTAGAAAAAAATAACATTACTTCCTTTCTTACTTAACTTTACATAAAGCTAAAGTCTAAAAACATCAGAGATTACATAGAAAAAATACAAAACCACACAAGTACTGGAAGTATTCAACCTGAGGGAATTCTTCTATGCTTTGGGAATGGGAAAACTTTCCTAGCTCTGATTTAAAATCCAGACCCAATAAAGAAAAAAATTTTAAAATTTTGAATGCATTAAATTTTGTTTGCATGAGAAGTTATACTTTTACTAGGAATACAAACAACAATATGGGAAATATATTTGTAACTTGTATTAGAAGCAAAGAGTTAGTATATCTGTTACATAAAGAACATCTGAAAATAGAGGAGAGAAGAAACTATAGAAAAATAATTTAAAACATAAACATTTAAAAGAAAAAAAATATGCAGAATTTCTCCTGGTCTAGAGGTTTAGAGACAGTTTCTTTATGGAAGAGATCAAGAAATCTCAAGAGTATTAATCAAAAATATGTTAGGGTGGAGCATTCCAGGTGAAGTCCCTAAAGTGGCAGGAGAGATCCCAGGAAAGAAGGAGGCCTAGAGGCAACCAGCAGAAGGAAGAGTGGTTGGAGAGGTAGGAGAAATGTGAGCGGAGACCAGTTCTTGCAGGTCCTGTGGGTTTTTCTTCCTGTGCTTATGAGACTGTGTAATTGGCAATTCTGACTGGACAAGCGATATCCTTAGCAGCTGGTTTTAGTTACAAAAAAATTCAAGCTTATAAAAATGTCTGCTCCTAACTCCTCAAATATTTACTTGTATGTTGATGATATCATAATTCCTCCATTTTCTAGTATATTTTCTAGAATTTATACTCACACGTTGAATAAATATTAGGTAAATATTCCTGTATTTTGCAGATAGTAATGTTCTAGGAAAGGGCCCTGGAATCCTGCTCCAGCCTTCTTTTTAGCCATATTACTTCTAGGGGAAAAGGGATTGTGAGGAGAAGTGTTGATGTCAACCCAGAACCTGTACCCATGCTCCCTTCTGGATTATTCTCTGAGTACCTGGGAGCCCTGGCTTCCCTGTCCAAACAACTGGAGATTGCTATCGGACTATTAGGGATTTGTTCTGCTGGAGGCTGGAGAAGGCCAAGAAATAAGGGGTATAATGGTGGGAGGGCAATGGTGGACCAAGTCTGAATATACAGCCTGGGAGGACCACCCATAGGAATATGAACACTTTTCAGCATGGGACAGCGCTGGGGTACAAAGAGGGGCTGAGGTGAGGGACTATATGGAGGATGCTACAATTGGGACTATGTGTGTATGTGGTGCGTGCACACATATTGTGTGTTGGTAGTGCTGGTGGGGTTCTCCCTATTCAGCCATTCATTGATATTGAATTCTAAGGATTTTAAGCAGTATAAATTTGAATTTGGCCTTCCAGATTATTGTGAAATATATTTTTCAAAAAGAAAGATATAATTTTTATTTTACTTGATAATCCATTAACTTTTAAAGCATATAGACATATAAGAGTTACTTTCAATTTATACTTGAATTCAGCGTGGTGATGAGGGAAGTTTTTATAATTACCTTAAAAGTGCCCAACTATCACTGCAAAGGCAAAAACAGGTATTTTAGATATGCATCCTTATTTTAGTTTTTTGTTACTATTACAACATAAAATTTTCCTGTATCACTATTATGGTTTGGATATGAGGTGTCCTCCAAGAGCTACTGTGTCAATTCAGAAGTGAAATGGTTAAATTATAAGAGGTGTAACGTAATTAGTCCATCCTAGTTTGAATGTACTAATGTGTGATAACTGTGGTTAGGAAAGGTGTGACTGGAGGAAGTAGATCACAGGGGACATGTCCTTTAAGGGCTAATCTTCCTTAAAGCCTCTTCCTCTCTGCCTATGCTTCCTGGTTGCTATGGGGTGAGCAGCTTTTCTCAACCATGCCCTTGGATGCTTCACCTCACCTCAGGCCCAGAGCACTGGAGTCTACCATCATGGACTGAGACTTTTAAACCCATGAGCCCCCAAAAACCTTTTTCTCCTCCAAATTGTACTTGTTATATATTATGGTCATAATAACACAAAGTTGACCAACACAGAAATTGGTACCAAGAAGTGGGATCATTGCTATGACTGACCTGATTATGTGTTTTAGAGTCCTTTGGAAATGGTTTGGAAAAGATAGGAAATTAAGTCTGGAGAAGACTTAGAATTTTGTAAGCAGAGTTAAATAGGTGATTCTAATGGCAACCAGAATGCTGATAGGAATGCAGACAGTAAAGACTGTGTTCATGAAGTTTTAAAGAGAATGAGAACTCAATTGGCAATTGGGATAGAGGACACACATGTTACATTCTGTCAAAGAACTAGTCTATATTTTGCTCTTGTTCTAAGACTTTCTGTGATGCTGAACTTAAAGATGATGAATTGATCTGGTAGAGGAAATTTCAAGGCATCACAGCTTTTAGTCAATCATAGATATTGCTATCAGTTTTTAGTCAGGTTTACTGTAAAAATCAGGAGCAGAAAGCAGAATAGAAGGATTTAAAAAACTTGCAGTTTGGCCAGAAAAGTACATGTAAAACTGGGATCACAGAGCATGTGGTTTTTGAAGAGATCACAGCCCTAAAGAGATGTTGAATACATTACCAAGGGACAATAGGAAAGATGCCTAAGGGTATTTTAGGAATCAACAAGACCAGATCCTTCACAGGGTCAAGGGTGTAAAAGTGAAAACTCCTTTAGGAGACCATGAGGGCACCCTGCTCACACAGGAGGTACCAGGAAGTTGTTTCACTGTGCCAGCTGCTCAGGTACTCAGAGGCTGCTGCTTGAACTGTCAGCCGACTTTGTACACACAGTGCTGGTTCTGCAGAAATGCAGGATGCTGGTGTTATGGAGTCATGGAGGCTTTAACCAGATTTCAAAGGAAGGCCTGGGAGGCCAGGAAAAATGTAGCAGGGTTGGCATCCCTGTGGGCTGCCCCTGAAAGGCCAAAGTGTGAAGCTGTAAAGGTTAAGACAAAGCTAAAATGGAGACCCCAGGAATGCAGATAGTCCATATGGATGCAGGTTGCAGGGAGAGACAGGCTAAGAGAGAGGTAATGAACACTGCAACTGGCAAGGTTAAAGGGTGGCATTGCCCAAGCCCCTTGGAGATCACATTTCACCACCATGTGCCTCTGATGCTGGACATAGAGTTATAAGACCTAATGCTCACTCAGCTGGGTTTTAATCTTATTTTGGTCCCATCCCTTCTTTCTTTCTGTGCCCCTCTGTGCCACTGTATATTGGAGATCATATGTATATATCTTTCACCCCCCTTTTTTATGACTACGGGGGCTTACAGCCCAGAGTTTGCCCAGAATTTGCTTTGAATCTCAGATGAAACTTTAAACTTGAATTTTTCGGCAATGCTATACCTGTTAAGACTATGGGAACACTTGGAGATGGAGTAAATGCATTTTGCATTGTGAGATGGACATGAACTTTGTGGGAACCAGAGGAGGAATGTTATGGTTTGGATATGAGCTGTTCCCTGCAAGCTCATGTGTTGATGCAGGGTTTTTCAGAGGTAAAATGATTGGATTGTGAGAACTAATGAATTCATCCTAATGTGAATGGACTAACTGGGAGTAAGCTGTGGGAAAGTAGAGCATGGCTGGAGAAGGCAGATCACGGGGAGCATGTCCTTGAAGGGTTCATCTTCCCTGCAGCCCCACCCCCTCTCTCTGCCTTTGCTTCCTGGCTGCCATGAGGCGAACAGCTTTCCACTGCCATGCCCTTCTACCATGATGTCATGCCTCATCTTGGGACCAGACTGATGAATTATAATGTCCATAGACTGCAATTTTTCATGAACCAAAATAAACTTTTCCTTCTCTATGTTGTTCTCGTCAGGTATTTTGGTCACAATGATGCAAAGCTAACACAATCACTAAAACAATGATAATAAGGCAAACCATAATTTATTTAATCATTTGTTTATTGTTTGGTTTTCAAAATATTTCCTTGTACTTAACTGATTACTTTATTTGACATTGTAAATGTCACATTAAACACCTGTGTCCATAAACCTTTGTCCTTATAGCAGTATGCCTATTACATCCTAAGTGTACTTTAGATAACTAATAGATTCTAACATGGAGAAGCATCAGTGTTACCAAGCATAACAGTAGCTAATATTTGTGGAGTGCTAACTATGTTCCAGGTTTTGTATTAAGCACTTTAATGTATTTTAAAAATTAACTGATTAAACTCTCATACCAACTCGATGTGGTTGGTAAAATTATTTTCTCCATTTTAGAGAGAAGGAAACTGAGGTTAAGGGACTTAATGAGTGGTGGTACTATTAAAGAGATGGCTCCAGAATTCATATTCAACCCACCTGGCTGTCCTGCTTTCAGCTTTTCTTATTGAGAAAGATATGTTAGTTTGCTTAAATTACAATTGCCACAATATTAATTTACTACAGTATGAAACATGTTCATATGTTACCTTTGGTATTATCGTGGGTAATTAGTTTTACTTCTGTAAATCTTTTACTATACGTTTTTATCCACACAAATCTGATTTCAGCTTTTGATGCTCTGTATCTTTAAAGTAGTTTGAAAGTTAATTTTAATTAGTATGTTAATTTAAATTTAATTTTTTAAATTTAATTTAAATTTAGTTAATTTTAATTAGAACATTAATCAGTATGCTTAAAAACATAATTTATTAATCATTCATTTATGATTTGGTTTTCAAAATAGTTCCTTAAACCATTATTTTATTTGCCATTATAAATGTTGTGACATTAAATATCTGTATCCACAAACCTTTGTCCACACATCAGTTTATCCCTTAGGCTGAGTTTCATGATGTCAAATTGTATGAGGACTTTTAGGGCCTTTGAGATATATTGTCACATTTCTCTTAAATTCCCAGCATAGATTAGGAAAGTGCTGATTACCTTTTTCTCAACATTGACTGGTATCACTGGAAAAAAACTGCTTATCTAACAGCATAGTGGTTTTGGGCACAATAGTTGTTCTTAGTTCTTCGTGAAATTATTTATGGGAATTTTGGTATTTGTTTTGATAATTTCTTTGAGCTTTTATATGGAAATGGTTTTCTCACCCTGTCATAATTTTTGGCGGGGAATGTTTGGTTCTAGTTCATATTGTTTGTTTTCTGATTTTGATCAGTTTGGTATGTAAAATTTGTAAGTTTCATGTAGTTAAATTTATCTGTTTTTCCTAATGAAAATTTCCATTGCTTTTAAGCATTGTGATCTTTTCCTATGCAGAAATCAAATTATATTGAACAGCATTTTGTCTTCACAAATATTTAGAATTAACTAATATTTAGAATTAACTCTTCAACCCACATAGAGATTATTCTAGCATAAAAACCTACATTGATCCCACATTGATTTTTCTCTGGATGGATATCTGTTCTTTTAACTCTTGGTTGAATTAGAAGTTTCACTTAATTGATTTGTGATTGCTTTATCTGTTTAAAAATACTAATTCAGGTTATTATTTGTTTTCATTAATCTATTTTTGAATCAGTATGGGAGTTTAAATTATTCTAGTGTTCCATTATACCAATCTGTCAGAAGAATTAAGTAAATGGTTGTATATCTAAGAAAGCAGTAAGAATGGAAGAAAAATGATTTTCTCTACCAGTTCTCAGTTGCTATAAATACACAACAAGCTCTTCAAAGAAAAGCACTAAATCTTATTTTGTTTGGAATGTTTCCACAACATCCAGCAAATACAATGTATTCTGTGCACACTCAGTTACTATTTTGTATTGTTTGCCTAGTTAGCGGCCAGCAGGAGAATAAACTTCAGCAGTTACTTTTAGAGAAATGATTGAGATTTCTATCTTTAAATCTTTCCAGGGTGAATGGAAAAGTCACACGTGACTAGGTGGACTGACTTTTTGTCAGCTTATTGCCCTTCCTCTCAGGTCTCTGGAGAGGCAGCTGCTGTTCCTTGAAACTAGTGAATGTGTCATCTAGTGAGATTTTTCCATTATGGACTTCTCCATATGATGAATGGATAAAATATGTTGGGGGACATTGGAATGAGGCATAATTGGAGTGATGAGTAGCCATTTGGTATATTTTAAGGCTTACTGTGATACCGCAAAAAGAAGAGCTGTCTTTAAATCTCTTATACATACCTGGAAAATAATGATAGAACTCAAACAGCTATAAATGATAAATGACCCCAAGAATTTACTCCAATTATTCATAGATTGGAAGAGAGAGATACAAGGAAGCTAAGATATGCTGTCTTGGTGAAGAGAATCATCTCCTCAATCCTTTTTATGTATTCTTTTTATCACACCCTGACTCCATGAATTAAAATGACAATTACAACTGGCGCCCTTCCAGAACCTCTAACACTTTTTTTTTTCCATAGCATGTAGATAGAGAATTTATGTTTAGAAAATTCCTAGTGAATTCAATGGGTCTCTTAAGAATTTCACCATTTTTATTCTCTTTCCAATCCTAGTAAAGTAGGCCACGGAAGCAACAATTCATTGTAATTTAATGTTTTTTCCTTTTGTTCTGCTTTGAGAGCATAATCTCCTAAAAGCCAGCTCTAAACTTGGGCATGTGGTATGCTTTCTGCTGTCACTTTTAAGACAAAAGTCAAGAGAAAACTGATGCAGCTGAACTTTTTCAGAATTGCAGTCTTTGCTGCAGAATTACAACAGACACTCTGCCTTCTCTCCCAATGCTGTGAATCATAAGGCCTTTCACCCAGTATCCAAAATGTTTTCAACTTTAAAACTTTCCTTTCCTCAAGATGAAAAGAAACAGCATTTTCATTTGAAAAGTCAAATGCAAAGTTTGAATCAAGACAAATCTATATAATTTTGAAATGGGAGACGTGTTGGAATCCAGATTGGTTTTTCCTTGGTTATCCCCAAGAGAAGTCACTTCTTCAGGATACCGAAAAACCACCTCAGAAAGCAAATAGCTAAAGGTATGTGTAATTCATGACCCATAAATGTCATATTATTGAAATTAATAGTACAGATGCTAAATAGAGAACAGGTTCTATATTATACAGCTGTGTATGTCCAAGTTCCTGTTATCACTAAATCTGGTGTTAGATTTTCCTTTTGAGGACATTGTGGGGCTAAACTGCTTGGTGAATATTTGTTCTTGTGTTACTTATAAAAAAAAATTCAATGAAGCAAAATGTTCCATGGATTAATGGGGAGCTTAGGCTTCAAAAGTTCCCTTCTTTATTTCCTTTGTATTAATGCAGGAAATCAAAGGAGGTCATAAAGACAAGTCTTATTATCAAAGGGTTCTGCATGGTCTTGGACATAGCAGAGAAAGAATGCTTGATATGGCAACTTCAAAGCTTAAACTAGTAGGACTTATAGTATTGGCTAGAATATGATACACTTAGTTTCTCTCCTCACAAAAGGAAGGGTTTGACTATTGTTTAATGGATTGTATAAATGTTGTCTTTTATGCTTTGGGTCTGTTATTGCATCTGCATTTTATGAAAAGCTCATATTTTAGGCTTAGCAGATGGACTCATTTGAATTAGGTTTGCTGAGAAGAATATTTCCAAAATATATTATGTAAAAGGCTACAGCAGTAGACTTGCCTTAAGATTTTCTAGAACAATGATTAGGCCCAAAGACCCTAGGATAAATAAATAGTTGCAATAACCAACACTCAGAACTCTCTCAGGTGAGAGGGGTAGAGACCTAATAGGAAAGTCGTGGAAGTTTCATGACATTCTTACATCAAAACCATGGAAAGAAGCCCATTGTCTTTCTGGCTAACTGACCCAGATTCCTCAGCTGTCGAGCAAGTAGCCTATGAAATTTGATTTTAATTTCCAAATGAAATGCATTTGACCCACTCTCAGCATCCCAACATACTGCAAAAACAGAAAGAAGTTTCATGAAATTGCCTAAACACAGTTCGCGTGTATGGCAAAAATGCCACGAGATGGGTCAGTTGCTTTAGAAGAGAAATATTTCAAAGAAGAAAAAGACCCCCTATTCTTTTATTTTAGGCCTTTAATAAAATATGTGGAAAGTGGTCACAACGACCGTTGAATCTTGGTAACAATTCGTTTTTAAAAGCAGATGTCTGCCTAACTTCCTTCGACTTTTTCATTGCAGGTGTATGGTTATTGTTCCCGCACAAGTTCTGTGAACATGTGGACAAAAGGCTTTTGGGGAACAATGGGCTAACAAAGGAAAAGAGTAAGAGAGTTAGCTGAATGGAATAAGAGAGGAAAGAAAAGATGAATGGGGCACAATGGATAGTTTCTCTTACATACTAAGATTCAACTTAGTAAGTAGTCCAGGAAAAAATTTAAAGAGCAGAATTGGCTTTTATTTCATAGACTAATGTTTTCTATTCTGGTCATGAGAAGTAATGAGACATGGGCTAGTAGGAGTTATTTCTCCCTATGCCTCCCGCTTTCTTACCCTTCCTCTTTTGTTCCCTCCTTTCATTCTTTCTTCCTAAGTAAAGGACACTATCATGAAGGATGTATACATGAACTTATGAAATCAACTCACAGCTATTCTTGGTATTAAGAATGGAGTATTTTGCCTCTAGGCCCCTCAGAAATCAAAGAATGAGCTTTGATGATTTATGAATTCCCCAAATTGTCAACATGTACCTATTAGTATTTTTCTGGGGGAGAGAGAGTGAGTTCTTATCTTTCACCAGATCATTTAGTGGTTCCATGACCTCGAAAAGTACAAGGACCACTAATCGCATAATGAAAAACAAAAGTTAGTACTATAATTTTTAAAAGATAAGTTGATATATGCATGAATTTTTAATGTATAATTTTTCAATAAGCTTCAGATTGTAATTTTCCATGTAGCACTACTAAAAGAAAAAAAAATTTCCTATTTTAGATTCTGTATCTTACTAAAATTAGTAGGCAGAGGTTTGGGGAAGAAATAGGACTTGCAAATAATCTCCTCCAAAGTATGTATGTATGTATGTATGTATGTATGTATTTATTTATTTATTACCTACAAAGAGAAACATAGTAAATTTACAGTAGAGAAACTCAGCATTATATCACTTTAACTGAGTGATCAACATAAGTAATGAAACACAGGTATACCATTGATAACATTGATCTTATTGCTTGAAAAAGAAATAACATCAATTCTGGGACATTATTGCCAAAGATGTAGAACCTTATTCCAAGCATGAGTCAAAAACCAGAGAAACCCAAATTGAGAAACAGTCAACAAAATAATCAGTAATCTTCAAAAGTGTCAATATAAAGAAAGACATAGATAAACTGAGGAAATGTTATAGATAAAAGTAGACTCAGGAAGTATGATGACTAAATGCAGGTGGGGTCCTGGTTGGATCTTGGAAAAGAAAAATGCCAATTAGTGAACAATCTGGTAAAATTTGAGTAAGGTCTCAAGGTTAGTTAATAGAATTGCATCAATATGAATTTCTTAGCTTTGGTTTTTGTACTGTGCTTATATAAGATGTAAATAAAAGGGGTAAATTTACTTCCAAATAAAATGTTAAAAAAATAGAGAACAGCTAGATGTGGTGGCGCATGCCTGTAATCCCAGCAGCTCTGGAAGCTGAGACAGGAGTATTGCAATTTCAAACCAGCCTCAGCAATGGTGAGGCACTAAGCATCTCAGTGAGACCCTAAAATACAAAAAAGGGCTGGGGATGTAGTTCTCATCTCAGTGAGAACTAAAATACAAAAAAGGGCACGGGATGTAGGTCAGTGGCCAAGTGCCCCTGGGTTCAAATCCTGGTACCCACCCCACTCCAAATAGAGAGAACAATATATTCCTAATGATATCATTTTAACTTTTGGATCCAGCTCTGTCTGAAGCCTGACAGTCTTCTCCCGACAGTATAGCCACGTGAGATACATTTCCTCTTTTCTGAAAAGTACTAAAATAAGATTCTCTATCTCTCCTTTTTTACTCTGGGCAATGTATACCTGAGCCTACTAATGTAGAATTCCTTGAAGATAAGTCAGTTTGATCTGTTTTCCCTTTTTGATTTTGTTGCATTCTTAATGTGGTTTCTCATTTAATGAAGCCTTGTCTTTATAGTGCTTTTGTCTTGATCTTGGGTGCAGATCACATCTCAGTTTCTTTAGGCATGCAATTGGCCATTGCTTTCCTGTCTTCCATAATTATTAGAATCTCTCTTGTAATTTTTTTGTCAAATTTGAATATATTACCTTTTTTTTTCCTCATCATTTTTGCCAAATGCTTCTTTGCAGAAATACTATGTTGTTTACTATTAGACAGACTTCCAGTAACTATGTGGACCAAGGGGATATCTTGCACTATTCCTCTCTCTCTCTCTCTTTTATTTATTTTTTATTATTATTTTTTTGTCTGCAAATAAGACAGATAAGATTCCTGCTGGCTTGTCACTACCATATCTGCTTTCTATCCCTCAAGAAGGAGGAAAAGAGAAGCCTCAGATAAGTGGCTCACATTCTGCTCAGAGACAGTAGCCCAGACTTAGTTACATGGCCTCTTCACCTTAGAATAAAAGAGGCAGAGAGATAATTCTCCCATTGAGAATGCTAGTACTCCCTAAAACTTGGTGTTAGTAGGGATTATTATGTAAAGGGAGGTAGAGAGATTGGGGGACTGGTATCTGCTGCACTGCATTTTAAATTCAGAAGTCATATATTTTAATGTGTGTCTCAGAAAGTTTTCTCTAACAGTTTTGTGGATAACAGAGTTTAGTGCAAGCAAAAGCAGAAATGTGGAGACTAAGAGACTATTGTAGTCAGATAGCTAATGTTGGTGGTTTCTTGGGTGTTGGCACATTGACTAGCAACTAGTGTTAATTCTCTCCTGGAAAATGAAATCATAGTAAAGCTAAATAAAATGTAGAGTATTTGTAATAATTATAGCTGTCTTACATAATCAATTTCTCTACATGGAGGTTAATTGCATTATTATCGACACAATGAATTTACAAGTAAGTATAATACTTGATTTAGGCTTTATTTTGGGCACCAAGTTAATGATTATGATTCACTTCACAACATGACATTAACTGGAATATGAGTTAAGAAAGGTTTTGCAGTAATGCAAGTAAGAGATGATAGTGGCTTGAACTAGGGCTATAGCATTACAGACAGAGGAACAAAAAAATTCAGGATTTATCTAGAGAGAAATGCAACAGAATAGAAAAAAGGAATGTGAGATGGAAGAAAAAGAAATTAAGGATTGGCTTGGAGGTTTTAGGCTTTATCAGTTTGGTGACTATTTCTGATATTTACTGGGCTGTAGATGTTTGGGCAAGAAATACTTTGCCAGAATAAGTGGAAATCTAGATTCATGCTTTGGTTATATTTGTCTTGAGATTCTAAATAAAAATAAAGTGAATGTCCAATAGGTGATTCAGCACAGAAGTTCGGAGTTTAGGTATCAGGTCAGAGGAAAGATAATCTGTGAATTAATAACATACAGATGCTCTTGGGACGTTTAAAGGATAAGATGAGGTAAGTAACCCAGGGGAAAAGAGAAAAATTCCAGAGAGTAAGTCCTGAAGAGATAAAAATGACAAAGAGATGGGGAATAAATGGGCTTAGTTTCTCTGCTTAACTAAACGTTCTATCTTAAGAGAGAAGTGCTTTTTATCCCCCCAAATGCTTAGATTTTTATGACGACTTTATGTGAGTGAGTGGATGTTGGTAAGAGTGGGTAGTGATGTCCTAGACTTTCCTCTTTTAGAAAAGGCCTCAGAGGATGTCCTTATAAAGTAAAAGCTTCCGACTTCTGCCCTTTGCATATTCACCACTCTTTTGGATAATGGTGTCTTTTTCTGAATGTCCCAGACCTGCTCACTGAGACCTGTTAAACATTCAGAGTCAGTTGATATTTTTACTAGGATAGGTTAGTAGAACTATATGGGCAAATCCTAAAGGTTGAAGGCTTTACTTGTATATCCTTGAAATTGAGCCCAGGTCCAAGGACTTTAAAGGAATACCCTGAACTCTTTGGAAGTGGCCCCTCATGGGGAATAATGATACTCCAATTAGCCAACACCCAAGAGTAAAATTGGGAATGATGAAGTGTTATTTTTGTAGTGCTTGCTACTTTGAACTTTTTATTTGATCTCCTGCAGTTTACTTCTCTTTTTCCCTTCCTGTTTCATCTTCTATCCACTTGTATTATGTTTTTAGCAGTTCATCATAAAAAGTGGGAATTGCTTGGTCTCTCTTATTTTTTTTTAACACTTTTGACTAAAAGTGTATTTGTGACTGTAATTATTTCCAGAAAAGACTTGAAATGTGTGCCAGGAAATTGACTATTGTCACCAAATATATAAGCATGTAGGGGAATTGTGTGTGTGTGGGGGGGGGGGGGCGGGGGTTCTGCTGCTAAGACACTGCTGTTTGTCTGATTAAACATTTTAATAGGGCCAGAGCCTGTGTTGCCTCCTTTCCTATGTTCTCTCTCTCACTTGCCCCTTAAACTCCATATCATTTACTATGAAATCAAAACAGAAAAACAGAACAACTCATCCATTCACTCACTTACTAATTTGTTGCTTAGACATTCATCACTTATTGAATACTTAAGTTGCTTAGCACTGTACTGAGAATTTTAAAACTTTAAGAGGTGGTTTTATGGTTATAGCTTTTGCATTCACCATCTAAAACACAATTCTTAACCAATATTGGATTAGGTTTGAATTGGGTGAGTCAGGCTCGGAGTATGCATATGCAGGAAATTCAGATTAAGAGAAAGGCCATGGTGGGACTGAATTAGTCACTGGTAACGTTTTAGAAGGGGAAGACTTAGAGTAGACTTGAGGGAAGTGTAGACTTTGTGCAGGTTATCCAGTAGACAGACCACAATCCTTCACCAAATTTTAGTCACTCTGTGAGAATGGAAGGGGCTCTTAAGAATTCTAAGAAATAGTGTTGGTTCTGATCCTTCTCATCATATGAAAAATTATTTTTCAATGTGTTTTGCTTATTATATTCAAGTCTTCTCATGCTTAATGCCATAGTGACAAGGTCTATTTCCACTCAATCTTAGTGTCTCCCTTAGCAATAGCTACATATTCCTAAATCACTGACCGAGTGCTTTTTGTTGTTGGGGGGTAATTGGGGACTGAACTCAGGGGCATACTACCACTGAGTCACATCCCCATACCTATTCAGGGTCTTACTGAATTGCTTAGTGCCTCGCTTTTGCGGAGGCTGGCTTTGAACTCACATCCTCCTGCCTCAGCCTCTGGAGCTTTTGGGATTACAGGCATGTGTCATGGCACCCAGCTGACTGAGTGCTTTTAGAAAGTGACAAAAAGTGAGATGATGTCTGTTTTAGTCAGCTTTTTCACTGCTGTGACTGAAAGATCTGACCAGTACAACTGTAGAGGAGGAAGAGTATATTTGAGAGCTCATGATTTCAGAGGCCTTAGTCCATAGAAGACTGGCTCTATTTCTCAGGGCTCAAGATGAGCAGAGTGTGTGGCAGAGGGAAGCAGCTCACATGGTGGTGATGAAGAAGCAGAGAGAAAGAGAGGCTCTACTCACCAGATACCACTTCAATTAATCCCATCAGGGATTAATTCACTGATTAGGCTAAGGCTAAAACTCAGTCATTTCTCCTTCAAACCTTTCATTGTCTCACATGTAAGCTTTGGGAGGACACCACATCTAAGCCATAGCAATGTCATTCAGGTAATGCCCAAGTTACATTAGTCTCTCTAAGGTTGTTGTTTGGGAGCTCACTGGTAGTGACCAGCAATCAAAGCTCTGGAAACTTTATTCCACATTCAGGACCAACCTGATGTTGCCCAGTCTTATCCTAAACAGACATCTAGGTAGCAAAAACAAGCTGAGAAACAGGAAAAGCAAATATTGGATAAAAAAAGATCCTTGATATCTTCGAATGTAGTAGACATTCATTAAGGTACATTGGAGAAAGTTATAATATTGATGAGCATGAACTTTGGATATTGGGTTCAAATCTAAGTGGTGCCCATTTCTTCTGTCTATAACTGGAAAAACTACTTACATCTTCTGTATCTCAGTTTCTTCATTTTAAACTGAGCATAATAACCTTGCCTGTTTCACAGTGGTGTGAAAATTAAACAAGTTAGTACACACAAAGTGCTAAAAATGTGCATGGATAGCATCATCATCATCATCATGTTTACTTAATAAGTGGGAATAAAATAAAAGTATAAGGTCAGTTTTGGAAAGAGGAGCTATATGGGTGCTTTAAGTGAGGAAGGGATTCTGCATGGAAAATTTTAATGCCAAGCTGAGTAAGTTACAGATAGAGGTGATCAGCAGCCATTGGGTGCTGTGGTTCCAACCTTAGGTTTAGGGGCCAAACTATTCACAATTGGGAAGAAACTCATGGCCACAAGTTGGACTGGTGATGGTAAAAGAAGGAGAAATAGCTAAACATGTCAAAGAGAACAGAGATAACCAACCATGAAATAATTTTGAAGTTTAGTATGTGGAGGTATTTTATATCAGAGAAAGTGATTGTGCTTCTATTTATTCAGTAAACATTAATTGAGACATCCTGTTAGAGCTATCAAATTAAATAATTTTGTCATTGTGTCTGCTCTTGCAGAGTATATGGTTTGGGGGGTAGTCAGGTTTTTAAACATCTTCAGTAAAGTGTTAAGTTTGTGAAGACAGAGAAGCACAGAAGGCTGTGGAAGGCAGCCCCAGCCTGTCCTCTCCTGTCCACTCCGTGCTGCCAACTGGTACATCCAAGTGCCTTCAGAAGCCATCTTGAAGCCAACCTTCCACCGGAAGTCATTATGGACAGTTCCATTAATTTGATTTTCTCTTGTCCTTAAATCTGTTGCTCTACAAGCATGCATTTATATTCTAAGTTTTGTCTTCTTCTAAATATATAAATGTAGAGAAAAATGGAAAATTCCAGAGCATCTGTTCTACAGAGATAGGAATGATAAAGAGACTGAAAATAAGTGAGTTAGATTATCTACTTAACTCAGGGCCCTAGCTTAAGAGGTGCTCATATTCCACAAAGTTACATTTTTATGATGACTCAAGAAGACATAGGGACAGAGTTCTGATGTGTATGTCTACATCTACTTCCCTGTGTCTTTTCTGAAAAATCCTCTGGATATCTTTCAAAATGTACTCATTTATATCTTCTTCCGGAGATCTTTTGAAGTCCAGGTATCTCTCTTTGGTCAGCATTCACTCATCCTTTCCCCCAACTTCACAGAGCCTTTCTTGGATCTTTGCTCTTTGATTAATGCATTTTATCTTCCTTTTATCTACAAGAGCCAAGTTCATGATGAAAGTCCGGAAGTTGGATGTCCTGGCACCCTAAGAAGTAGCCAGTTCTGGGTCTCATTTGCAGTACATTTTTCTGTGATGAGCACATATTTTTTTTTTTCTTAGCAGATCCAAAGAGGTAGAATACATGTTTATCAAACTACTGAAAACCTCATTTATTGTAGGGGCAAAAGCAATCAAAGTCCAGCTCTTACTGCAAAAAGAATGAATAATCTTAGTGAACATTGTTAATAAAATTGAAGTCTTTAACAGCAATCTTAACAAGTCCCTAAACTT